>NW_011359875.1:0-3764 GCF_000735185.1 Notothenia coriiceps
TTTTTTTGTAAAAGTCCTCTTTATCTTCTTGTAGTTTCAAAAAGTCGAATCATAAATCTAATCGATAGATCAAATTAAGCTCAAAACGTCTCAATAGGCACACACTGTAGACACTAATTAGAAGAACACAGACTAAAACAGCAATGTACAGACGAATCAGATGATTAAACATGATCGTAAAATATATTTTAAGATGGTTGTTTTTGTAATTATTATTTTAATACTTTCTGCTGACACTAGGTGGGGCTGTACCCCACCTGCCCCTAATGACCAGTCAGTTATTATATAAAGAATAACTGTCTTATTTTAAATTAAAATAACAGGAAGAGCTTCATGGTGATTTCTAATAGTTGTGTCATCCATTGTTCTTAATTCATCTTTTATGAAAAGTAAAAAAGCTAACAGGAACGGAGCATTAGTATCTAAAACATTTTATTTTTGAAAAAAGGCATTTGTTTTCTTATTTAGTGTCTTAGTTAAGCATACAGTAAAAAAAAACATGTTCACACAGTTCCTTTCACTATAGTATCATTTCTCATTGAGTGTAAATATCAGCTGCAGGTGTTTTTTATGAAGCAGTTAGTTTGACATATAGGCTTGTGTTTATTTACTTGGTTTATAGAGAAAAGTAGGTCCACTGGTTGCCTAGAGATAGTAAAGTATTCACTTCTTACATGGGCATTTGAAACAAATCTGCCCCTCCAAAAGTACAAAGCATTACATAGTGCAAAGAAAGTGCTCTCATGGGTGTTGCCGAGCACATGACTGAAGCCAGAATTATTTGATGACAGTTCTGCATCAGCAGCGTACAGTTGGTGATTTCTAGAAGAGACTGTCCACGTCGCCCATTTCCACAACCACAGTCTTCAGCTGGGAGTAGTACTCGATGGTCACCTGGCCGTTCTCTCTGCCGAAGCCTGGGGAATATCAGCAGACGTGTTAACACGCCCACAGCTATTCAGTAAGAATATTTAGTCTCTCTAAACAACAGGGTTCCCAAAGCATTATTTGTTTGGGGGCCTCTTTACTTTTTGTAAAACATTAAACCGCTGAATTGTTTATAATTCCACAAAACAGTTTTGAGAACGAGGTGGAAATAGCATATCTTTCAAGATTACTGGAAATGCAAAATGAAATCATTTAAAGCAGAAGCAGAAGGAAACCATTCATTCATCAACTAAATTAAAGAGTTTGTCATTTTCATTCATTATTGACGGTAATATATATGCCAAAGCAGCATTTGTTTACTTATTTAGAATTTACACAGCATAACAATGCAAATGTCGATTGCTATAAAACCTGACATAGATTTTTTTTTCATTTGCTCTCCAAATAAAATGTCAATAAAGTTACAATCAATACATTTTTACAGAATACAATTATAGTCAAGTTGTTTCACACAAATAATTATATCCATGTATGTTAACAGTATGTTGTATCAAAATGTACTAAAGAAAGCTACAAGCATTCTCTCACTGGGCTTTAAATGTAAAACACCACTAGGGGGCGACAACTGTAGTCTGCTCCGATGAGCTTATTAATATATTTTCTCTGCTTTTCTTTGTGTTTTAAATTTCTCCTCTCTTGCTCACATTGCAATGCTAATTTCCTGTCAGCTATTTTATATCAATATGAACTACCACTGCTATTGATGAGCTGTATGTCTAACAATGACAAAAGTGGTGACTGACCACCTAAACACCCTACCTGACATCTTGTACCCTCCGAAAGGCACCTCCACAGGGCTGATGTTGTAGTTGTTGATGAAGCAGGTCCCTGCCTGCAGGTTCTCAGCCACACGATGGGCTCGAGAGATGTCCCTGCATGCAGAGGAAAAGAACATGTTTCTGACGTTGAGCACAAAAGGGAGTTACACTTCTGTATGCAATGTGATCACACAGCTCCAACCACAGAGAAGCCTCTGTTGCAAAATGAATTCCAAAAACAATAAAGGAATGCATAGATCCAACCATTTTCAGGAGCAGAGTGTCAGCGATAAGCAGTTGCAACAGACTGCAGAGAAATGTGCAACTCAAGTGTGTTGTGTGTAAATTCTGCTGACCTGGTGAAGACTCCAGAGGCCAATCCATAGGGGCTGTTGTTGGCCCTCTTGATCACTTCCTCCTCTGTGTCGAAAGGCAGCACAGACATGACTGGACCAAAGATCTCCTCCTTCACACAGGTCATGTCATCTCTGCAGTTATCTGTGCATGGTTGGAAAGCACTGGATGTGAAATATGTTGCATTCTGGGACATGCATGTTGTGTAAAGGAAGAGTGGTGCAGTGAAAAAGCTAATGTTAGGCTATAAAATAACTAAAACACAGTTAATTGGCTGCAGGTCACCACCGCTAAGCTAAAGGCGGCTAATGAAGTTCAGGAATCTCTTTTGGTCGCTTGTTAGCTACTGCTGTTTTTTAAAGAAATGGTAATACATTCACCAGTGGAGTATTTACTGACATATTTTTTGTTGTGGAACAAAATGTGACTCGCAAGCTGTTCTTCACCACAGACTTTACTTCGGGCATCTAACCAAAAACCATTGACTTCAAGGCGAGGGAGCTGCTAAAATGCTAACCCATTTCCAGGTTAAGAATCCATTCCTGCACCACTCTAAAGAGAGTTACAAAATATCGAGGCAACCTGGAGAATATTCCAGGAGACTTACCAAGAACGCAGGGTGACATGAAGTAACCCCCTTTCAATTTAGGGTCACTGGGGACAAAAGGATCTCCTCCACAGAGCACTCTGGCTCCCTGAAAAAAAGTGAAATATTAACTATGGAACTAAGATAAGCATATTAAAACCTCATATATCTGCTTCGAGGTCAGTTGCTATCACAGCTGCTTTATCTCAGATAAAAACTCCTCCACAGTTGCTCAACTCTTCCTCAGGGATCATTAAAGTTATAAACACACCTCTTTCTTGGCCTGGTTGACATATGCCAGCACTTTGTCCAGCTGGGGCTTGCTGATCAGCGCTCCCATGCGGGTGTCATCCAGCAGGGGGTCACCCACAGGGATGACCTTGGTCCTCTTCACCACTTCTTCCAGGAACTGGGGCATGATCTCCTTCTGCACATACACTCTGGTCCCATTGCAGCACACCTATACAATGGAAAGAGAGCTTTTAGAGCGGTCAAAGAATGCACTTAATCAGATTGAGCTGGATGCAACAGAGGAAGAAAGCTGACCTGTCCCTGTGTCAAGAAGTTTGCCATGAGGGCTCCCTTCACTGCGTTCTCCAGCTCACAGTCTTTGAAGATGAGGAGGGGAGATTTGCCCCCGAGCTCCAGAGTCACATGCTTCACACTCTTTGCAGACATCTCCATGACCTTAGAGACAGGAAACACACGGGGCATTAACAACAGAAGCCTTGGAGAAGTTGAGCATGTTCTGAAAGATTTACGACAGAAAAGTTACTCTAATATATTTTATGATTAGAATGGGAGCTAAAAACAAGGCCCGGTCCCCTCACTGACACTTTACCTCAGCCACAACGCAGACTCTATACGCATTACATTAATGCACACATTGTTCAAATATTTCTTACTGCACATATTTCATATTCTATAATTCACTGCATTCTATTTTGCTGTAAATTACTGCTATCTATCTATATATTGTTTACAGTGTTCTTAATATAGTTCGCTATCTGTGTATTTTTTAAATATTTTTTGTTTTATATTTTATGAATGCACCACGACATCAAGTCAAATTCCTCGTACGTGTGAACCTACCTGGCAATAAACCCATTTCTGATTCT
>NW_011359875.1:3788-8341 GCF_000735185.1 Notothenia coriiceps
AAATCGGCGGCGGACCCACACAAAGTTGCTATCAGAAACAATGCCTGACATGTTTTGGACGTAATCTCGTCTTTGTTTACATTAGCAAGCGTCGCTAACACTCAGAGCTAACCTTTACTGGAGAGCACTTGTGTTTAAAAAGCAGGAAATAAAAAAAAGAACTCACCTTGTGATAAACCCGCAAGAGAAAAAGCATTTGAGCTCCATACTGTTTCAGAAAATGTAATCTTTGATGTGGTTTAGAACAGGATGGCGTTTTATCACAGCATAATTTAACTTTATCTCCGGTAGAATTCCGATCAGGCATTAGCTCCGCCTCGTCTTTTTATTTTTTTAAAGCTAAGGACCCAAAATCCGCATTTCTCTAACAGGGCTGCAAAAGAGGTGTTTGAGCAGTATGAGGCATGGCTACAATGGGTGATCTGTTTGGTATTTTAAGCAAAAAACTTCACAGACATGTTTTTTATAGGTATGGCCCTACAATATATGTTTCCAATATAGCATAATAGGTCCACTTTAATTTACATCAGAATTAGAAATTCTTTTTTTTTTTAATAATAATTTTTTTTTTCTTTTTTTTTTATAATCGGACACAGGGTTCGGTCCGGATTGATTTGCAGTTCGGTCGGGAGTTTGAGAAGCCCTGATGTACAATATGTTGGAGCGCTAGCCAATAGAAATACGAGTGTTACATAGTGATGTCAATATGTTACAGAAGTAAACAAAGGAGTCCAATGGAGGCATTTCAGGCGTGTGGGAGTGTGTAGGAGAGAAACTCTCTCCGGAGGGAACAGACCATTTACATGTACAAAAATCTATACAACACACTACAGGAGAGGGAAGACAGCATAATAGTGCCTCTTTAAATAGGATAGTTTATTTCAGGTGTGATCCTCCTGGCTTGTATGACACTCTTACTCTTCAGTCAAATTAATAGGACATCATCTTAATAATCACAGCACTGTATTGTTCTCTGTACCTTCTTGCCTGTTGGCACACTGCCAGTGAACGACACCTTGGCGACGCCGGGGTGATGGCAGAGCAAGGAGCCGGTGTCTGGTCCGCCCTGTACCACACAGAAGAGCCCTTCAGGAACGCCCGCCTCTTTGTAAATCTCAGCCAAGAGGACCGCAGTCACAGGAGTCATTGGAGAGGGCTTAAACACCATGGCATTACCTGAACACAAGAGCATTTTAACACTGTAAGATATGGTTAACATAGCTGTTTCTGTTCAACGGAAACAAGATTCAAGATTCAAAGTAAGGCCTTTGAATCCATTGCCATATGCACAGTAGCTACAGTGTGGTTATGGTAATGACAAATCTTAAGTCCCAGCCTCCTCCAACAATGCAAAATAATATATATAGGACATAAAGCAATAAATAAAACAGGGTCAAATATAATAGTGCACATTGAGGTTGCAAGAACAATGTGCAAGTAATGGAGCTGAAGTAAACTATATAAATATTAATATAATACAATAGGGTCAATAGGGTTGCATAGAATGTTGTTAGTAACCAAATAAATGCAGGAGTCTTTATACATGTAAATAGAATAAGAGAGAAACATATTGCTGGACCTTCAGGCTGTGATGATTATAAGTCTACATATATAAGTCTTATAACATTGTGGTCACACACACGGTCACATACTCACCACATGCCAGAGCAGGAGCGGACTTCCATGCTGCGATCTGGAAGGGGTAATTAAAGGCTCCGATTCCCACACACACACCGAGGGCCTCCCTCCTGGTATAGGCGAACGCTCCACCAGGAAGCTGGACGTGTTGGCCTTCAATGAGTCAAACACCACATTAAACACAACACTACCCCTTTGGAACTTTTAGAAAATCAAACTTGTGTTACTGCACCCACCTGCAAGAGTAGCAGCCATGCCAGCATAGTACTCGATGCACTGCCAGGCAATGTCAATATCCACCACAGCCTCAGTGATGGACTTCCCATTGTTGATCACTTCCAGTTTTGCAATCTTATCCCTTTTTTCCTATCGTGATTGGAAGGATAGAAAACAAATTGTTAACAAAACAAAACCATTTGATCAGTTTAGTGTTAATAAATGTATATAGGCTTAAAAGGGGGAGTTCAGGTTGTTTGAAGATGGGTTGTATGAGGATCAGTGTGAAACCTGCACTATATGACGGTTCGCACACACCCAGCCTGAGGGCAGTATTTCAGAGAACACAGATAGGGATAACATCATAGAGGCTAACGGGTTAGTTTGTTTGTTTTGGTCAAAGCTTCCTAAGTAAATATGCTTTTACAAAAGTAAAAAAAAAGATTAAAACAAGAGGCAAACAATGGCAAAAAATATTAAACTTTTACTTAGACTGTCTTTCTTTCTTTCTTGGAAGGCAAATGTTAAAGGATTGAAAATTGATAAAGCCCCATTGTATTGTTTAATGTATTGGTGGCATCTTCCACCCAGCATGCCAATAGAGCAATGGGATTTCGCCATTGGATTTCCATATATGGCAGCAAATAAGCTTTGTGGCTAACACAGATTTATGATACCAACACGTTTTGTTCAACAGGATAATCTCCACATATTACCACCACTTTGTGATTTTTAAAGCGTAAATGCAATCGCCTTAAAGGTCACCTATTATGCAAAATCCACTTGTCATGTCTTTTATAAACATGTGACCCCTCTGTGGAAAGACATTCTGAAAGTTTCAGGAAAAAAGATTCTCTCTCTTTTTGTCCTGATCCATTTATATAAAAACCTGTCTGAAAATGAGCTGATCAGATTTTGGCCACTTTATGATGTCATAACGATGTTTTGTCTTGTGTAAACATTAGCCAATCAGCAACCAAGATAAACCCCCCCCCTTATCACCTGAATCTCCTCCTAGAGCACCATTTTGTTCTTTGTAACCAAATGTCTCTCAGAGGGGCGTGGGGAGGGGCTCCTTATTTTCATTAGGGTGCATTCACACCTAATAGTCCGCTCTCTGGTGCGCACCAGACCACAGTTTGTTACATTGTTTCATTTTTCAGAAGGTTCGGTTTGCGTTCACACGGGCAAAACTCAAACGAACTATAAACTTTAAACACAAGTCATGTGCTCAGAAATGCTGTTCAACCATTGGTCAGACATTAAGGGGCTGAAAACGCAAATCCCGGCAATTTCTAGCGGAGCCTCCGCCATGGAGCATCGGCACTTTCGGCAGGTTATTCTCATGCTGCTGTTAATCTAGAGATCAACAGACACTAGCGGCCCGCGCATATGATTATATAATCAGACAACGTCCGTTAAAAAACATTATTATAAAAGAGAGACGTTCTGCATTAAGGAGGGGCGTTTCACCGACGACAGGTGTTCTTACTTTTATGTAGCTGACGGAGNAAAAAACATTATTACATGGCTTTGTTGAATACTCGATTCTGATTGGTCAATTCAGAACACGTGACACGTTGTTAATCCAGAACAGACAGACCGCTGTCAAGGATTTATTGACCGTTGTTAAGGAGGCTCACATGTGCAGAAAGAAGTCCGTTCGATTTAACTGTATACAGTTTGGCTGAAAAGCAAAGTGCATGCAGTTTGCTTTTCTAACTGACAAGACAAGAGCGACAAGAAAACAGCGGAGAAGTAACGGGCAGAAATCCTCCTTTTTACGCAGGGGTCCAGACATAGACATCAGATCGCGAAACATATTCAGTTGCCAGTTACTTTGGCATTAGGGCAGGGATATCTAGATACTTTCCAAGGTTTGACATAATTAATTGTGCTAATTTAAAGCAAGCAACGATGTTTTCAAATCTGTAATCAAAAAGCCGCACGCTATCGAAGTAGTTCCTGCCGTTGCTACGTTAGTTCAAACAGTAACAACGGACTAGTTTTCTCAGCGGATGCATGTCAATTTAAATCAATACATACAACTATTTAATTTTTTAAATCAATAAAATCATTTTCGAAATCCATAAAAGCATTTAAGTTAATTTTGGGAGTCATGTTTGTTGAGAATGTGGCCATGTAATAAGCGGGATAATGTGCAGCGACTTGGTCATTATGGTAAGGTGACCAGATTTTCAAAATTAAAACCGGGGACATTTTGAGTTTTGCGGTCAATATATCATTAACATATCCACTTTTCTTCACTGTTAAAGAAAAAAGGGGGACAATTCTGTCCAACCGTTCAAATGTTCGAATTACATTGAACCAGAATTGTCCCCCTTTTTTCTTTAACAGTGAAGAAAAGTGGATATGTTAATGATATATTGACCGCAAAACTCAAAATGTCCCCGGTTTTAATTTTGAAANCTGAGCCAAGCAGTAAACTTACAGGGACTCAATAACTTCGGTTAGGTCAATTAGTAGGTCTGAGAAATTTCCCGGAATAAATTATCAGCTCCTCCCGACTCTTACACCTCAGAACAGGTGTTATAGAGGGATCTGAGAGTGCGTTCACACCAGCCTTGTATAGTCCGGTTGAATCGAACCCTGGTGCGTTTAGCCGCTTGGTGCGGTTCATTTGGGTCGGTGTGAACACAGTCCGAGACCTCTGAAGTGAACTAAACAACCGGACTCTG
>NW_011359875.1:8381-8948 GCF_000735185.1 Notothenia coriiceps
GTCTTTGATAATTTGAGAGTTTTTTATTTATTCTTGTATAAAAACAGAAGGACGATAGCCCATATGAGATTTCAAAAGTATTTTATTTTGAAACTCTACATCAGATTGTCCGGATTTTCTCTGATTGACTAGATGGGGTCTCCTGCTATCACACTGAAGTGAAATAAGTATTTGATTGACTTCGAATGACTCTTTGATTATGGACGGTTTCCATTAAATAATAATCAAAATATAGATGGACAATAGATCTAATTTGAGATTTTAAACAGCATACATTTTAAATTGTGCTTCAGAAAGTAATGTTATTTTAGCAGTGTTGTGAGATGGTGTCAACATCAATTGAAATTAGTCACCCAGTGGAAATGTCAGATGTGTCTTCATAACTGTATCCTTACATTTTACATTCACTCAGTTATAATTTGGTAGTTATACGTAGTTTGTTTTAATTTATTATCGATCACATTATATAGTACATATTTCTTAATTTAAGCTCCAGTATATATGAATATGTTTGGTGGGTCATTCCTAGCATTCGGTGCCATTTAGGTCCCCACCACATTATATAAT
>NW_011359875.1:9114-12107 GCF_000735185.1 Notothenia coriiceps
GACACTGTTCAACACTTAATTCTGCTTCACTCTTTAACTAAACAACCGTGGATGTCTTGAAAGACTCTTTCGCTAAAGATTTTTGAAGACATCCGCGTTCTTGTGACACGTAAATACTACGCTTCCTGTGTTTTGGTGCGGACTGCGTTCACACCAGCAATGAACCGCTCCAGAGTTCGCAAGCAAGCGCTCCGAAACCATCTATTTTAGCGGACCAGAGTCCGGTTGTTTAGTTCACTTAAGAGGTCTCGGACTGTGTTCACACCGACCCAAATGAACCGCACCAAGCGGCTAAACGCACCAGGGTTCGATTCAACCGGACTATACAAGGCAGGTGTGAACGCACCCTAAAGTAACAGACAGAGAATCAGCACTTTGGAAACAGGGCTGAAACAGAGGGGATTATGGGTAATGCTGCAATGATCTGTTTGGTGTTTGGAGCCAAACACTTCAGAGACATGTTTTATATCTATCTGAGACCTATAATATATTGATGAAAAACAGTATAATAGGGGACCTTTAAGTAAAAAACTAACGTTAGGCTTTAAACTAACTACATCACGGTCGCATGGCTGCGCATCACCACCGCCAAGCTGAAGGCGGACATCACTACAGGGGACGCAATTAGGTGGTAAATATGATTTTGACCTTTTACACAAAACAAAAAATGGCGATAATAGCAACATATTTGTACAAACCCCAATTCCAATTAAGTTGGGACGTTGTGTAAATAAAAACAGTATACAATGATTTGCAAATAATTTTCGACATATATTCAATTTAATACACTATAAAGACAAGACATGTAATACTTTAAACTGATACACTTTATGTTTTTTTGTAAAAAATTCACTAATTTTTACTTTGGTGCCGGCAACACGTTCCAAAAGTCGTTCACAAGCAAGGATGGGGAGAGGTTCACCACTTTGTGAACAACTGCGTGAGCAAACATATATTAATCATATCGACAACACCCAGAAATGCTGCCCGCTTCTCTGGGCCCGAGCTCATATGAGATAGACTGATGCAAAGTAGAAAAGTGTGCTGTGGTCTGATGACTCCACACGTCAAAAAACATTTTTTTGGAAATCATGGACTTCGTTTCCTCCGGGCTGAAGAGGAAAATCCAGATTTTTATCAGCGCAAAGTTCAAAAGCCAGCATCTGTAATGGTATGGGGGTGTGTTAGGGACCATAGCATGGGTAACATGCCCATCTTTTTGTGTGTTTCTCAGGGACTTCCCTGCTTATTCCAGCAAGACAATGCCAAGCCACATTCTGCACGTGTTACAACAGTGTGGCTTCGTAGTAAAAGAGTACTAGAAATTCTAAATGAGTGAATATTTGCAAAGTGTATTCAATTGAATATTGGACCAAAAGGATTTGCAAATCATTACATTCAGTTTTTATTAATTTATTACACAACGTCATAACTTCATTAGAATTGGGGTTTGTATTTTTAAGGGTTAGTTTTGGATTACCGCCAGTCCAACAATAATGCAAAAAAAATCTAAAAAACTGTTGAGGTAGCAGTAGAATTTTAATTAGGGAACTCAAATGTTTTGTTAATTCTGGACCACAGTGGTACATTGCTTAGCTTAGGTACTACACCGACTATAAATAAGTAACTCATACAGCCTCACTTCGCACAAACGATCCATTTAAGATTATTTAATAACTCTGACAAATTGAGGTTGAAATCCTAACCCGCATGGCATCAAAGAGGTCGCACAGACACTCAAAAGGCTCATTATGTGCAAAAATAGGCCAACAGTAGAGGGAGGGGGGCATGTTTGTGCTTTAATGAGTAACTAGTGTTTTACTGCATGCTAGTCCGCTCCAATTTAAGTTGCACAACACTGAAACAACACTGGCTAGTTCCCGGACTCACTCTGATGATGCGGGCGGCCTCCAACATGATCCGAGCCCTCTCCATGCCCGCCATCTTGCTCCACTTCAGGTAGGCAGAGTGGGCGCTCTTAATGGCCTCGTCCACCTCCTCTGATCCACAGGGGAACATCTGGCACAGGACACGGCCTGCGCAAGAAAGGATAAATGCAAGACTTGTGGGAAGATGTCAGTTATTTCTGTAACTAAACTTTGGATCTATAAGGCTAGACAACTAAAGCAGGGGCTTTAAAGAGCCTGTGACACGATTTTCCCCCATCATCCAAACCCATCAATTTGAGTAAATATTGTCCCCTTGAAAACCGTTACTGAACTGATTTTGGATATTTGTACTTTGATAACCATTAATCTGCCCTTCAATGTTGACCATTTCCTGGATCTTCTCGGGGATTCTTCAAGTCCCGCCAAATTATGGGTGACGTCAATGCGGGCACAGCGCTCCAGCTGCACCGTTCAGGATCCCAGCATCTGCATGTAAACGCACGATGGCGCACACAGCAGCAAGCTCAGACAGCGATGACAGTTTAATTTTGAACGTGTCTGAGAGCTCATATGAGGCTGAAGGATCGGTTTATTTTGTATCTGTTAGAAATTTAGGAATTAGGTGCGTCAATATGGGCGATCATACGGTCATGTAGCCAGTGGTGGACTGGGACTAAAAATCAGCCCGGGACTCTCGACCAGCCCACTTCGGTACCACTAGTAAATTGTCAACGGGGGGAGTGGGGGATGTGCTAGTGACTTATCCGACCGGCCCACTTCGGTACCGGCCCACCCGATGGCCAGTCCGCCACTGCACCCAGCCCAGCCCACGTAAACTGTCAACGGGGGGAGCCTCGCTGCGGGGAAACGGTGGACCTAGTGTCCCGATCGGAGTGGGAATAATAATAATAATAATCCGTGCATTTTATCCATTAATTTCCCCAACATTGTGGTAAAAACAAAACACGTTTAATCCATGTTGGTGTACTACTACAACCAGTGGTGTAGTGGGATGTTTTACTGGGTGGACGGGGTGGTGGGTGGACGGGAGACACTGTGGACGCGCTCGTGAACTGTCGAACGGGGGGGCTTGGGGACCTCTGT
>NW_011359875.1:12133-14593 GCF_000735185.1 Notothenia coriiceps
CGAATTGACATGAAAGCACTAATAAATGTAGTTTCATCCACTTGAGTTTACAAAAATAATCGATTTGTTTTTATATCACATCCGACGGGAGGAAATTCAGCAGCTCTCACTACCGATTTTTAATCCTAATTTAATCATCATCTTCACCACGATCATTTATGTTTATGTTCGCCGAATTGACATGAAAGCACTGACAAATATGAATATACTGTAGTCAACTTCATTAAAACGTTATTAACGTGCCTAAACTCAGTAATTCACCATTTCTACGCATGACAACACACTTTGTCCGTGTTTGGCTCTCTCGCCGCACAGTGAAGCGTTCCCGCATTGACGTCACTTCCGGCTTCCCCCAAAACCTCAAAATGAGTCGAAGGAATTTTCCCGCGATGTTCGAAATTATTGATATTTATCGGAACGGTATCGCTTTTTCTTTTTTAAACTGACGGTTCGAGATTACTAGTAGCCCACTATTTCATTGCACAACAGTTGTTGGGTTCGTGTCACAGGCTCTTTAAGTTTGAAAGAAAATTCTCACTCGGCTAACATTCTTTTAAAAATATTTTAGACCAACAAGCAGTAGGACCAGAACTGCATATGGCTAGTTTTTTTTAATCACTTTATCTACACTACATGTGCTAAGGTTTCTTCTCTGGTGTTCTTATTATTTTATTCATTCGTTTTTATGCTTTTAGCATTATATTATGGTTATTGTTGGATGTTCATTATTAGTAGTTTGGACAAATCCATCTGATATTTTAACTCAGTAAAAAGGTAGTAACACCACACATGGGCTGATTTACACCCAGTGATCAATCAAGTTTATCTTAACCTCTTATCATACATGATATATTATTGGTTCATCATGTTTTGTAATAATGATCTCATTCTTTAAAGCGACTGAAGTTATCAAAGGAAATATTGTAGTAATTTTTACATTCCTAAATAAGGGAAGTAAAAAAGAAGACACAATATATGCATCTGATTTATATAGAGTATAAAGTAGCAGAAATTGGAAAGAAGTAACTCAAAAGTGTATTTACGTAAAATACTTGGGTAAATGTGCTTACCAGAGGTGGAAGGAGTACTCAAATAGTATACTAAAGTAATAGTAGAAATACCAACGTGTAGGAATACTATTGTTACAAGTAAAAGTCCTGTATTAAAAATGTTACTCTAGTAAAAGTACTGGCATCTAAATATGCTTGCAACTTCGAACAGGAGTCATTTGGGGGGGCTCTTGGGAAAAAAGGTTGGGAACCCCTGCTCTAAAGTACAGTAAATGTAATTAGTTACTTAAAACCACTCTTACTGAACACCAATGCAAGTAATAATGTTTAAATGGCAATAAAGTATTTAATATTTACAATACAATCATGCAACCTAAACAAATTCAAATTGACTCTGTACCACCGAAGAAAAATAACTAGGGAGTGTTTCTGTTTATAACAGCCTGTCCTCACAGTGACCCGCTACACAGGCTAGAGACCTTTATAGTGTAGTCGTGTAGCATGAAGCAAATATGTATCTATGGAGGCCAGCCAGGGTAATATGGAGCATTGCACAATGAGCCAGACTTTAGCCTGCTGTATTTACCAGTTGCTGGTTCGAACACCTGCTCTGCGTTAGCCTGCTGCCGGGGCTTCACCCTCTGTCCCCCCCAGAAGTTCAGCGGCTCTGTGACCACCATGGTCCCCGTCGCTGTTCCGGGCAAGTCGAGGGTTGAGTGCTCCATTTTTTAGAAGGAGAAGATCTGCATGGACACGGGGAGGGTTATGGCTAGAAAGGATCAGTCTTGTGTAAAACTCTCGCGAGAGTTTGGCTGAATGTCACGTGGCTGAATGCTTACGTTTGGCAGGCAGCCTTTCAGTTACGATCGTTTACATCAGTTGGCCACAGCAAATGATGTTGAGAAGCTAAACTATCTATTAATTATGTCAATGACAGGGAGTGTGATTGTTGAAATAGGGTGTTAGTGGTCTTGTTGGTGTTCAAAGAAGAATGACAACACTGTAGATCACCAACACTATGATTTATTTTTTATTCACAGGCAAGTCAACGTTGTCGCAGTAAAAGTCCCAAGATAGATCCTGGTGCAATAAAATGTTCCATTGCAGTGTTTTACTATTACAGTGATGCAAACACAGGTATGGTGAAAAAAGAGAGAACTATTCGAAGCAGGAAAAAAACAGCGTAATATACCATCTGACAAAGGCCTGTGCTATAATGCTTCAATTAACTGGCTATTATTTATAATATACTCAGATCAATAGGAGACAAAGATGTTAAGTTATAAATCAAGGGTTTTTATTATTATTTACAGCAGGGGTGGGGAACCTTTTTCCTTTCAATTTTTACAACATCCCCCGAGGGCCGTACAAATTATTGATCTCAACCTCTGCTTAAAAATTTTTTTTTTTTTAAATATTGAATTTAAAAGCATCAATCTGGTGCACTTTG
>NW_011359876.1:0-4985 GCF_000735185.1 Notothenia coriiceps
GAGATGTCTGCTAGGCAAGCAGAGATGCGTGCGACGACCTGGGTCTCTGAGCGGGGAAAGGACATAATTAGTTGGGTGTCGTCAGCGTAGCAGTGGTATGAAAAACCATGCGGGCTAATGACAGACCCGAGCGAGTTTGTGTACAAGGAGAAGAGGAGGGGACCAAGAACAGAGCCCTGAGGGACCCCTGTAGTTAATTGACATACCCACTGCACAGATCTACATTTGTTTATTTGTACTCTATTGCAAGTTAAGAACAGGATACAAGGGTTCTAATTCTCCACACAGCTAATGGCCACAAAGCGCTGTAGACAGAACAATGTGAGTGACCTCTTTCATTTCCTTTCATATACACCTATGTTCAAGTCAAATGAGCTTTTCTTCTCATTTCCCCAAACTTGAGCTTTTTAGCTGTGAAGATCATTTATCCTGCTTCTCATTATATTCTGTTCTTTTTAGTTCATATCTGCACTAATCAATCTGCTTTATTTTTAGTATACATAATTTTGTATTACATTATCTTTCGCTCACTACAAGACCAAACAGAAAGTGTGTATTTTGTTATTATTATGTTGTAAAGCGTTGTTGTTGTAATTATACTGTTTATCGTAAAACTATTTTGTGCGTCATAGCGTTTTAAATAAAAAAACATGAATTATAGCTTCAATCAGCAAAAGTGCTCTTCGGGAAGCAGCCCTTCATGTAATGTCCAAGAGCTGTGTAATACAGGAAACCAGATAAATCACTAAATAAACAGCTACAGTAAGTTATGAATCTGTATTTAAAGCAAGACATCTTCTCATTATTTTGGCTTTAATAAGCAAAAACAGAAAGGACTATTGATCATGGTGTTGTCTCACCCCTGATACATTGGAGTAATGAATGGCTGCAGGTGTTGTGCTTTGGTAATTAATAGTCTTGTAATTGGACCAATTAAGCTAGCAGATGCAATCTGTGAGCAGACATTCTCTCAGGAGAAGACCAATCTGAACTCGCACAGAGAAGAAAAACTTAACTCAACTGCTGTCTGTCTGCCTCCATCTGCTTCATCTTCCTGTTGTTCTCCAGTGGCTGCTGTGGGTTTACAGAGCAAATAATACCAGCTGATTTGCAGAGATTAAGAGAATCAGTGTAATACCGTTCTGTCGTCTGATGAGATACAAACTCTAATTCAATGTCTGTCTCTTTCATTTCGCAGGTTCTTGTGAATCTCGGTTTGACCGATGCAGCCATGGGCCGATCACTGGACCTCTGAGAGCACCTACCCCCCCCTCAACCTGTTCCTCTACACCCTCTATTCTTCCTGTGCCCTGCAGAGCTGGCAGTAGAGTCCTCCAAAGTCAGAAAGCAGCCACCACCCTGTGATACCTCCCCCCCCCCCTTCATCTGTGCACCATGAGAAGTGTTGTTTCTCAAATTAGCGGCCCCTCCAGATGGCCCCTCCTGGCCCTGCTCCTGTATCTGGCCCCTCTGCTGCTGATGGAGGGTTGCTGCTACGCGGCCCCCTCAGGCCCGGAGTCTGACTCTTGCTCCACCCTAGTCCAGGGCCGCTTTTTCGGCTTCTTCCTGTCATCGTCAGCGTTGCCCAGCATGCCCTGCTCCTGGACTCTGCAGAACCCCGACCCACGGCGCTACACCATCTTCCTCAAGGTCACCAAACCTACGGAGCACTGTGTGCCGTCACAGCTGCGCACCTTCCAGTACGAGTCCTTCCTGGAAACAACGCGCACCTACCTGGGCATGGAGAGCTTTGACGAGGTGGTGAAGCTGTGCGACGCCTCGGCCCCCGTGGCATTCCTGGAAGCGGGAAAGCAGTTCCTCCAGATGAGGAAGGGTCTTCCTCGGGCGGGAAAGACCATGAAGGATGGTGATGGGGATTTCAAAACTGAGTACCTGGTGGTCGGGAAGCGAAACCCCAGCATGGCGGCCTGTCAGATGCTGTGCCAGTGGCTGGAGGACTGCCTGGCCTCCAGCACCTCCAGCAGGCCCTGTGGCATCATGCAGACCCCCTGTACCTGCTGGGAGCCCCCACCGCTGCTCAGTGAGGGGGATAGCTGCTATCACAATGGAGTTTACCTGGAAAACTGTTTACCCAGCATGAAAGAGAGTGGAAAAAACGCTGAGATGAATGGTGAGTAGGAAAGCTTTAATGGTTATTAAGCAAAACAATATATATTACTCCTATTTACGGCTATTTAACAAAATAAATAACGCCTATTTTCTAAGGGGATTACATCATGGTTCACAAATCAACTTAAAAAGCATCGAAGTGCTGAGATGAACGATTATCTGGGCTTCTCTGTCAAACAATCACGGAAAAAAAGCTTTGCCTTCAACAAAGAAAAGTGTATTTGTTTTATCTGACCTCACAAGGTCACCCTTGGAGTATAGCACGCTTTCAGCGAAATGACAGAAAATGGCATATGCAGTAGCGATCAAGCCGGTGGAAATGTGTATGATTTGCGGAAAGTGAAGATAATTGCGTGTCATTGGGCCGAAAGCAAGTAAAGTGCTTTGGCTAAAGTAGAGGAGATAAAGAGGGACAGAAGGAGGCAAATGGAAGGTTTAGGGTTTCATCTGATGGAAGCCAGCTCGGTGACCTTGCGAGGTCGAAACCGTATTCCATCCCTCCGGTCCGGGGAGAGACACTCGATCGGCCTTCGGGAAACCTGTGGAAACAGAGGAAAATGAAGTGCTGGTACCGGATAGCCCTATAGCCCTGGGGCTTCTCAGAAGGAGGGGGGGGGGGGGGGGTGATGTAAAGTGAGACAAAAGAGGAAGATAGAAGGAGAAGTGCTGCGATGGAATACTGGCCTGTGGTTTGAGGTCTAATTGTCTGCTGCTTGATCCCGCCTCCCCCCCCCTTTCCCCGGCAGAGAGGATGTGGCCTGACATCTCTATCCTGGCTTCATCAGGACTATGGCCAGAGGGAAGGAATATTTCTCTGCTCCCTCTCTCCCCCTAACCTTTCCACCATCTCACTCTTCCTCCTCTCTCAGTCACTTCCCCTAATCAGCCAGTGGTCTTTCTCTCAGTCCTCCTCCTCCTCCTCTGAGCCACCACCAATCTTTCCCTCTCCAGGCTGATAGTGGGCTGATACTGAGCCAGTCGTGGGAAGCCAATGAAGCAGAGAAGATGTTGGGGTGGGTATCTCCTGCCTTATCCTCCTCCATTCTCCAGAGCGGCGAATATCCCCCAGCCTCCTCTCTGCTAGTTATGGCCCTTATGCAATCCCGCTTATGGTGTTCAACAGCGGGGCGTGGGCTGTTTGTGCCTTAAGGTGTGAAAAAAAAAAAATTAACCATCCACTGTTGGCTTTTGTAGAGATGGAAACGCTTTATAGCTCTGTGTGCTTCAACCCACACGGGCGAAACATCTTTCTGACGATAATCCTGCTTCAGAGTGGCGATGGAACCCTGTGATGGGCTGAAATAGAAAAAGGCAAGCAGGCGCTGAATATTTGTCTGGATGGCTCACTGGATGGATTGAATTGGCGGATGAAGATAAAAAAGGGGTGGGGTAATGGGTTCTGTGTGGAAATAGGTCGGAGAGCCAGGTAGTTATGGCCCGCTGTGCAGAGGATGAGAGGAATATATGGGTTGTGAGTGATGAATGGATGAAAGACAATAGACACAGTAGGGGAGAATAAAGGGGAGTGAAGAGGCTGACAGGCTGAGAGGGGAGTTGTCTCAGGTGAGGGGGCCTGATGAGGATGGATGGTTGTTGCTTGGGTCAGGCAGAACACAGCTGGCCCGGTTTGGTCCCAGAATCCTCAGTAACAGGAGTTCAGAGATTACAGCTGCCTCCCAGCATCCTTCACTCCCTCTCTGCAGAAGGACTGAGGTTCCGCCCAAAAGCAGAGAGAGGGGCGAGACCTTCTGTCAGCTCTGCTCAAGTCCAGCTTTTCGGAGTTGGACAGGAAGTTTGGCGTCTTATTGTGTTGCTTTACCTTGTGCTGAACCTCTCCTCATATCGCCTTGTGTGTTTAAAGCTTAAAAAATAATGGAAATGCAACTTAAAACAGAGAGCAATTTCCCTTGTCCAAGCAGCTTAACACTGTGAGGGCAGAGAAAATTCAGATTATTGTAAATGGAAACTTCACATGTGCAGAATTGTAATAATTTAGTGGGAATGCTGTTAACAGCATTCCAACTAACTGTTATTCTACGGACTAAAAGTTTATTATTATTCCGCCGGTATTTTGCCGCGCTTCTCCTCCCGCATTTGAACATCGCAAAAACTCCGTTCAAACATCAAAACGTTCAGCTCGGTCGGGAATCGATGACTATTACTTTTCTCATTCATAACTTTCATAATTCCAGAGATGCATCCCATAATACATCATATTTTTAACATTGAAGTCAATGGAGAAAATCTTCAAAAACAAATCTTCATGCGACTTCAACTGCTAACTGTTCATTCATAATTTCACTCAGAAACCTCATTCCAACTTTAAAATGTTATGCATCTTTCTGACATTATTTGTGTAAAACAACTTTTAAATCTGATTCTTACTTTTAGAGATATTAAACATTCTTCAGACCTTGTTTTAGAGGTTTTCTTCAGATTTTAACATGAACTAGAGTGCGTGATGTCACAGCTAAAGGGTAGGAAATCTTGAAATTTGCCTTCATATTTTTTTTCAAACTGCCTTAATTCCCAAACCCTACATTCCTGAGACATAATTTATTATGACAAACGTAGGAAAACATCTCGTAGCTTGAACAATGACAAATAATTAGGCAAAAATAATTAAACAAAATGCCTCTTGAGGGCATGAAGTGACAAAAACGTTCAACATGCCTCCATTAAAGCCCATTGTAATTTCAGGCAGATATTTCCTCACGGTAGCAGCCGCACACCTTTAGTTACACTGCCAAAAAGGCCACATTATTAACCCAAAAGTTACACTTCAGATACTCAACTTCCTTGACATGCTTCACGTTTTGAAATTTCACAGATATCTGTTACGGTTCTTCCACAAA
>NW_011359877.1:0-2938 GCF_000735185.1 Notothenia coriiceps
ATGAGTGTATACATGTTTTAAATAGTAGGATACCTCCAGGGCGCATCACCACATTTTACAAGCCAGGGAAGGTGCATGGACCCCTGGTAAACCTTGATTAAGTGTTTTTAAATGTGTGGAACAGTGTTTTGTCACTTTCAAAACTCTCCTGTCATTGACCGGAGAAATTGGGTCGATGTTGTATTCAATCTGGCCATTAATATTCCAATGAGACGAAGTACGTCCATTGACCAGAGTGATCCCATGTTAATTTTGTCCAAAAACCGGAGCATTCCCTAGCCCTAATCCTCACACCAGATACTGACTGGTTTTCGGACCCCCCTAGACCCCCCCAATTAAGCAAAAATGCACGTTTCAGAGTGGCCTTTTATTGTGTCCAGCCTAAGGCACACCTGTGCAATAATCATGCTGTCTAATCAGCATCTTGATATGCCACACCTGTGAGGTGGGATGGATTATCTCGGCTCACTATCACAGATTTTTTCAGATTTGTGAACAATATTTGAGAGAAATGGTTATTTTGTGTAAATAGAAAATGTTTTAGATCTTTGAGTTCATCTCATGAAAAATGGGAGCAAAAACAAAAGTATTGCGTTTATATTTTTGTTCAGTGTATATTAAGATTGATTGTATTCATAAAAAAATGCTCCTACAATGTTATTAAGCTAATGAGACTCTCTGCAGTTTTCAGCAGTACACTAAAGCTGTCAACAGGACACCTCTCGTCGTCACGGTAACCTTGGAAGCACACTTGCCTTTTGACTGCACGCTTCTTGTGAAGTTTAACAGGGACGATCAAACGCTGACACGAAAAGCTTGAGGGAATGACTGCTGGAGGTCTGGGCTGCCCTCCGGCTCCTAACAGAGAACTGTAGCTTTGTTCACATCAACATCAATAAGCATCCGTTTCCTCTCACCTGAAATGTGGTGAAACATTGGGAAAATCCTGAGTGCAGTTTGGAACTATATCAGTGTATTTTGCTAACAGAAAAAGGTCACAAAAGGATGAAACTTGCTGTTAGTTAGCAGCCATGGATGGTTGGCTTGGGGGCATTTTTTGAAAGTTAAAACATACATTTTAATAAAGCATGATTATGTTTCCCAGCTCCCTAACCTCAACCCGGCTTAAATGTCTTCAAGCAAAGGCTGCAGAGACACAAAAACAACACATGAAATATTAAGAGGCCATGCTGTTTACCGCTCAGAGACCGTGACACACACCTGGCTGGAGATATGCCCTGCTTCTGCTCCAGCCACCACTTTCCTGAAGGAAAGACACTAAATTATTCAGGTTTGTGCAACAAAGTTTTTTTTTCTTCAACCACAGTCTTAAGAAAGCAGTTCTATTTAAACTCTGATGGTCTTATTATTTCAAAGTTGTATTTACTATCACACATAAAGAGCTATACTTATCTTATATTACATTTTGGATATCAAAGTTAATAGAAAGGAGTTAGGAGGTGGATGCTTTCTTTTTATCTCCATTGCCTTTTTTACACTGTGCTTCTCCTTTACATCTAAGATGACCAGGTGCAGGACTGCACATAATGTATGTTACTTGTCCCGTGATAGCAGTCCAATCTTTCTTTCCAGCAAATCCCAGCATACACCATAGTGAGTGGAGGTTGTGAGGGTATTCTCTCTATATGGCAGTTTATATGTTTCCGGTGTTCACGAGACACCAGGTCCCGACAGTAGAGGTTTGTCACTACGGTAACATCATCTACAAACGGACATCCTTTCAGTGATTGCCTTAGGCACAGACTCTGTAGGGATGCAGGAACAAACCTTAGTACATTTAAAATCAAACTGTTTTCCAAAGGGATAGAGGCTTGGAGTACGTCCGCCAAAGTGTGTATAGAAAATGTGGGGTTCATGGCTGCGCATCAAGGACAGAAAATGAAGGTTGCAAGACCTGAATTTGAGGAAGGGTCAGTCCAGCAGGTTTCATTGAGGGGGGTGACTACAATTGAGACAATGTCCCACATTTGATTGAAAATCGCTCTTCTTAAAATTGGCTTATATCATACAGCTGTGAAGGCAAGGCAAGGCAAGTGTTAGAAATTAAAATCAATGTGGATATGGCGTAATTTGAATTAAATACACTACTTAATTTAAATCAGTTTTATTCTGAAAAAAACTGAAGTTCACACTAACTATTAATTTAACACTTTTATTCTGAAAATTATTCATTTCCGTTTAGCATTAGCATGTGGCGAAATGCTACGTTTTCAAACCGTGAATTGAAGGTGAAATGACATGTGATGTTGTACACTACACACACTGGGTTTAACACTAATTTATTGACACTGAATAACTGAGGTTACCTACTGTAACCCCAGCTTCTATGAGTAAATGGCGCAGCCCTCTAAGGCTATCGCTATTGGGTAATCCCCCTGCGCACCCGCGCAGCACTGAAACACTTGTAGTCCACGCCCACCCGCAAGGTGGGCCCCACCCTCGGGCTCCCTTCCGGTATAAATAGGAGGGAGGCCCGACAATCTGCTCCCATACAAAATAACTTTTCTTCAGCTATTCATGGAGCCAGTGGGGCCCAGCACTTAGAGGGCTTCGCCAATACTCACAGAAGCTGGAGTTACAGTACAGGGGTAGACATTAAGGGTAAAATGCCACTGGCCCTCCGGGCCGGTGGAATTGTATTATCACTGGCCCCACCATTGTAACCACTGGCCCGGAGCATTCGTCCAAAAAAAATCGACTTATAATGAAGAAAATGAACACATTTGTTGCAATAGTAATTTATGCACCAACTACATTACTACTTGTACTACAACATTTGAATCATCAGTTCTTCCTCATTTCCTCAATTGTTCATATTTGGTTTATTAAAATAATGATATTGTGGTCATTGTTAAAAAATGTCAGCTATTATTATGAGTATTATTATTTGTATAATGCGCTTTCTGCCTTCCTGTCA
>NW_011359878.1:0-2538 GCF_000735185.1 Notothenia coriiceps
TTTGTAAAGCGCTTTGAGCATCTGGAAAAAGCGCTATAATAAATGTAAGGAATTATTATTTTGAAGGATATGCAACCGCTGTTAATAAACTCTCTTTAGCAAGAATCGGCACAACAGTCAAGTCACTAAATGTCACCAGGGCGCACTGTAGTGCAATCATCGTCGTTTAAGTACACCGGTAAGCTAATATTCATAAAGTACCACCAGGTCGATATAGTTAAACATTTTCACCATACTTTTAGGTTTTAGGGTAAGGTTTTAAAACCAACTTTTACCCTTTTCATTGTATCCACATAACAGTTCCTGGTGTTAAATCATCATCTGTGTTTGTGGATATAAGTGATCTGTGGTTTTGCGCAGAATCAATTTGAAACTTTTTTTTTCTTTTTACTCTGAGAGCAGCTGTTCCACATTCACCAACTTGAGGAAACATGCGCAGGGTTTACTAAAAGCACTGCATAAGCAAAACACTGAAAACACAGAAATGAAGGGTATCATCGATAGAGAGCAAAAGCCCTGGTTAGTTAAGTATCACTGGTGTAGTAATATTCCTCAAGTGAATTCATAAATTTAAGCATGAAACAGTTGCATTGATGTTTTTTTTGTCTGTCTCTCCTCAAAGACCTTTCCTATGAACAGCCCATAAAAGTAGAGTGTGACTCAGGTCTTCCCGTTTCCTCTTTTCTACACTACCAATATTAGTTCACTCCTCCTCTACTTCACCATGGATCTGCTGTCCCCCTCCTCTCAATCCTCCCTTCCTTCTCCTCTTCAGAGATCTGCAAATGTGTTGTCTGTGGAAGAATGCCTTTCTCTCTCTCATCATTTATTCATCCATCACCTGTCCTGATCACACTTACCCTGAGAAACACTACCAGGCTTCTCAGTTTGCAATCCAGAAGTGATTCAGGATGAACAAATCGGCTCTCATATGACTGACACCATGATGTCTGCATACAGGAAGTCGCTAAGCCTTTCTAAGCCCAGCTGTAGGCTTTTACATCAATTGCAGAGCTGACATTTAGCAAACTATCACAAATATAGAGAGATATTTTCAGAAGGGGTTTCATCAGTTCTCTGTTAGGAGCCACTCTGGAAGTCTTTACATGAGGGTCAGACAGCAGTTATAATGTGTCTCATGCCTTCATTTCATTAGGTTGTGAGGTTCAAATGGTGATAATACCAGCATAAAAAACATAGATCAACATATTTGTCCATAGAAGCACTCTGATGTACGTCTTGAAAAGCTTTGAAAGGTTTTCATTTACCCAAGTCTCACGAGAGTGAACTAAATGTGTATCCCAGATGTCTTTTTCCTTTTTTCCACTAGAGGGCAATGTTTATGTTTGTCTGTTTGCTTGCCTTACCAGAGGAGTTTTGTCTCAAATGCATACAGCATACTAATGTTTAGTATGGAGGGTGTACCTCCAAGCATACAAAAGAAAAAAAATATTGGCATGGCTCAAGGCAAAATGTCTCACATCTGGGAAAAACTCAAACTCATTTTGAACAGTAGTAAACCAGCTCGAGCAAAACCTCACAGAGGAAAACAAAGAATGCTTAGATTTTTGCAAAAAGTCTGGCTTTTTTTATTATGACTGGATTTGGCATTTTAAAGTTGTAGTTTGATTGATCGAATTTGATCTGAAGGCACCATAGTTATATCATTTTCTTTTAGTATAAACAGTGACGTTTGTAGACGTCCTCTATACAAAGTGCAGAATCAGTTTACTCCAGTGATGCTGAGGAACAGATCACTGATCCCTTCCGCATGAACTGTAACAAAACATTGGAAAAGTACTAGTTTTAACTTTATTTTAAGTACATCGTTGAATAAATACAAATGTCAACCCGTGACCTTAGAGAGCTTAATGTTTTGAACCTACTACTGATATAAGTGTAGTGAATGTATATAATGTGTCACACTGTAGCTGCCCTGATCATGAACTTATGAATGAGGATACGGCGGGACAGGTTTCAGGTCTCAAAGCAGTTTGTTCCAGAGTAGCAGAACAACTAAAAGCTCCTTCACCAGATCTAGGTCTTATTGTACACAGTTACATCATGAACGGTGTGAGTGGATTGTAGTCAATAAGCAAGTCTGAAGGGCTTTACAGTTTTTCTCAATTGCTAACGCACTAAAATTATACATAAAGCAAAATTATTTTAACTGACACTCAAAGAGCAAAACATCGGCTCAAATCTCCAAAACTCTAAACACGTTTTCAGCTTTTCACACAATTTGCAAATCAACATGGCACTTTTTGCAAACCACTGCACACGTTTCTCCATGTAAGACACAGGAATCTGACATAAAGTCACGTGTTGGCACATTCATAACAATGATATTCAAAATGCCTCACACATGGACCAATGATCAAGAAACACGTTCCACCTGACCAAACACCTGATAGCATAATTGTTGGCTCATCAATCAGGATGTTAGCACTATGAAAAGACCACAGGTGAGTACTTTCTTACAGCAACAATGGAAGCCAACATGGAAGCAAGAGCAAGAGCAAGAGCAAGAGGAAGAGG
>NW_011359879.1:0-3214 GCF_000735185.1 Notothenia coriiceps
GGACAGACAGCCTTATTTACAGATTCTTGAAATTCAATTGTAATTTCATTTGTAAATAGTTACATTCATGTGGATTTATCCAGCTTGCAAATTTGTATACATGCACTTATAGGTGCATTTGTTGTTGTTGAAGGCCTGGCTGTTACAGTCTTTATTTACACTAGTTTGTTGTAGGCCTACTGGCCTAGATGTTTATGTAGTTTTAAAGCACCTTGGCTTTGTTCTGAATGCACTTTGTTGTAGTTATCCTACAGAGAAAAGAAAATGCACTTGACTTGGAATTAATGTACTGTATGCATTCAAAAGTGCTGAATAAATGTTTTATGCACCCATAATAGTGATTATTATTTAAGTTAAGTTTTGCCATAATCATTTATTTTTCCATAATCAGGCAGCTGAACAACATTGGTAAAAAATGTATACATTATATATATATATTTCTATTAATCATTTTCGGCCTTTCGGCATTCGGTTTTCGGCCAACTGTTTCCTATTTTCGGTATCGGTTTCGGTGAAGAATTTCCCATTCGGTGCACCCCTATTATAAACACACTTTGGCGCAACAAATTCAACCGATACACTTCCTGTATCGGTCACGTGATTAGTTCTTAAAGCAATACACGCACCAATACGGGGTTTCACTCTTGGGCTCTCGGCACAGTGCTGACGCACCAGTTTTGCTCGTCCCATCACTAGTTCTGCCTCTGCCTCCTTGCTTGGTCGGGCCACTCAATTGTCGGCTGCACAATGATACTTTCACATTTAGTTGAAAGGCAATACACAGAATACAGCATGTAAACTAAGCTAAAGGCTAATGTTCACGTGCTACTGTTTGTATGACACAGAGAAGCTTCCCACATACCAGTGGGGTGTTTACTGACTTTGAGACAGAGGAGAGGAGAAAGTGCTAAAATGCTAACTTATTTCCAGGATGCAGTTCTCATTCCTGCACCGCTATAACTACTAATAAGGTAGGTTTTATTAGCCCCAGTATTTCATCTTGGGTGAGATTTGGAAGGTGTCCTCCCGTCCTCACCCACTCGTCCTCCTCCGCTCCCTCTCCCTCTCCCCCGGGCATCTGGGAGCTGGCTCTCTCCGTTTTGTTGGCCAAGATCTTCTCCGTCCACGATGCTCCTGCCTTCTCATCTCCAGCGAAGTTACACTTGGTCACAGTGTGACCGTCCACCTCGGCTAAGGAGACTGGAAGACACAATGAAGGTGGAAAGTTCATTTATTTAATTGATTGAGCCAAAAGAAAAAGAGAACACAAAAACGTAAAACAACAAAAATGAAGATAATTCAACGAAACAAAGGTACGTCAGCTTACAGATCTTCCGCGGGTGTTCACAGATCTTACATATTTCACTTTAACATGAAATAATCATGACCAAATAACTCTCAAAGTTTGGAAAAAAACATTGGGAGTCATTATTTAGTTATCATTTGTTCTTTAACAGTTTATCTCAATTCATTTTACTTCAAATCTTAGAGTATCCTTTCCTTTAATGAGTGTACCGGATGCACATTCACTGTTTTCTCCTTTCTACGGTACATTTAAAGCAGTAAATCAGCAGGGTTTGGCCTCACATATGAAAGGACTGTTTCCTCTGGTCTTCAGCCGTACTTCCTGTCCCGTCTCCAGTTCTGTTTGCTCCATCTCTGCCTCGGGGTACCAGAAGGCCCAGGTCCCGTCGGGGCGGTGTTTGTCGGTAATCTTCAGCAGCTCAGATTTGTTCACCGTCGCTGACAGCTGATGCTCAGAGAGGCGGTCCGACCCGCCTTTAGCTTCCACCTCTGAGGAGACAACATATTTATAAAGCTGATGAAGTTAGAAGACACAACAACTCACACTGGCTCTGAAAGCTCAGCGCACTGCAACTTTAGAACAGTCTACAGCCAGATGGAACAACACAAGCAAATAATAAAAGCATCTTCACCAATTAGACAACACATTTGCATAGAGAAAGTCAGAAACGCTTAATCTCCCCAACATGAAGCCATGTGGTTCATGTAGTGCTCTGTGGTTCCTATTTTCTGCATTACTGACATAGGTTAGCGCGGCAAAAATAAGCAAAGTGATGCATACAGATGATTTTCCCTGTGTATATTCAGTACAGCTCCGGAGCATCAAGGGACCACTCCACATTGTTCTTAAATCTCAATATGTATGGCAGCCATTCCATTCCAGCGTCTGTTGAATTCCAACACAGAGAAATGCTTAGAGAATAAAATACAAAATAAAATAATTTTACTCAAACACATACAGTACCTTTAAATAGTAAAACTAGAGAAACTGAAAATGCTGCAGTGGTCTCTTCATTTTTTCCAGAGCTGTATATGCCAGCGGAAAAAGTAATATATAAGCGATATAAAGTTATTTCTCAACACGTTGGCATTACATATTCCCAGCTGAGAATCTGTGTTTTCAAAGGGAATTACTTAGTGAATGGCCCAGATAATGTCTCCCCCTCCACCCTGAAGCACTGCACTGATCAGCTGTCTCAGGGGTTTACTGACATCTTCAACACCTCACTGGAGACACGCCACGTCCCAGCATGCTTCAAATCCTCCACCATCATCCCGGTTCCCAAGAAAACAAGGATCACAGAGGTCACCCTGACCCACCTTGTCCTGTCCCACATCAAATCCATCACAGACCCCCTCCTGGACACCCTGCAGTTCGCCTACAGAGCCAACAGGTCTGTGGACAACGCTGTCAACATGGCCCTTCACTTCCTCCTCCAGCACCTGGAAACAGCAGGAACCTAAGCCAGGATCCTGTTTGTGGACTTCAGCTCCGCCTTCAACGCGATCATCCCGGCTCTGTTGCAGGACAAGAGCTCCCAGCTGCACGTGCCAGACTTCCTGTCTGACAGGAAGCAGCATGTGAGGCTGGGGAAACACGTCTCTGACCCCCGGACCATCAGCACCGGTTCCCCTGAAGGCTGCGTTCTTCCCCTCTGCTGTTCTCCCTGTACACCAACAGCTGCACCACCAGTCACCAGTCTTTCAAGCTCCTGAAGTTCAGACGACACCACCCTCATCGGACTCATCTCTGGTGTGGACGAGTCTGCTTACAGGTGGGAGATGGACCATCTGGTGACCTGGTGTAGGGACAACCCAACAAGTCCTCCAACTCATACGACCAAATAGGCTGATTGTTCAGGCCCAATTATTACGACCAAATGTGTCGTTTGTTCAAGCACTTAATACA
>NW_011359880.1:0-5170 GCF_000735185.1 Notothenia coriiceps
ATAGCACACCTATTGGATGGGAAATTGCCTTGGGGAGATAAGGTGTGGTCTTTGTTCCCAACTGAAGTTTATGGAACTTTATTATTTGTGAGTTTAACAAAGTATGACAAATGGCATCAGTAACAGATGTGATATGAATTTCTATAAAGTTGTCTCACATTCTTGGTCATATTTTATATAAAGTATGTAATGAGTATAACATGGCCAGTAAGTATAAAGTGTTTCCTAATACTGTGTATTCAACCACTATGGTATAGTGTATGGTACTATGGTATGGTATCCTAGCTTAATCTGTTATCTGTAAACGTTCCCTAAATCTACTAATTTAGGGATAATCCACTGACATCCTTTAATACACATGTTAATTTGACTCAGATGTACTGATAATATCCGCAATATAAATCTTTAAACTTGTTCTTTCCTTTAAAAGTCCGTCACGAACGGTCTATTATGCTGCAACTCTACAGCTCTGCTAGCCTTGGCGCTAACTTCCGGGGAACGATTGAGAGGCTCCACGATCCGCCATTCTGTGTTTTTTGACTAATTCTTCCTGCACCACTCTATGGACTATCTTGTAGTGATGAACTTCCACAGAATGATCAGCAGAATCTGCAGCTCCTCTTGGCTTTGTAGTGACTTTCCCCTCATTCTTTTTCTCTTCCATCCACATCTTTACTTTTCTGGTGTGTCATTTTCAGAGAAAAAGCTGTAAAGACACTGTCCACTGTTCAGAAGCAAACAGCAGACAAATGGGCTAGTTGAAGACTAGAGGGTGGTCAGAGTGGAGCATTCAGCAGATATCTTTTAGAAGAGTTTGAATGGGCTTACATTTATTAAGTGACGCAAGCATAAGACTCTTGATAAATCATGTTGCTCGGTAACAGCTGGATATTGATACAACTTGATAAATTCCAATCAAAGGTGATGATGTGTCAGTGCTGCTTTCACACCATTTGTGTTTTTTGTTTTGGCAGGTTTTTGGCAGTATTAATTGATTAATAAAACAAGCTGTTTACCGCCGATAGAATAGATGGTCCATCAATGTGCATACAATTTAAAAACAATCCATATTCACAAACTAAATAATGAGCCAGCTTCTTTAAAAAGTGAGTAAAGTTTGTATACGGTCCCCACGTCATTTTTCCTGGGGACGCTGGGGACATGTCCCCACCACTTTGCATTACAGTAGGATCATTTGTTAAAATTGTTCAGAAAATAGCGTGCAAAAAGAATTGTAAACTTTGAGAAGAGAAAGTTTTATTTGGACAAGAGAACATGTACAGTTGCAAGAAAAAGTATGTGAACCCTTTGGAATTACCTGGATTTCTGCATAAGTTGCTCATAAAATGGAGGAAGCCACTGCTATCCAGAAAAAACATTGCTGCACGTTTGAAGTTTGCAAAAGAGCACCTGGATGTTCCACAGCACTACTGGCAAAATATTCTGTGGACAGATGAAACCAAAGTTGAGTTGTTTGGAAGGAACACACAACGCTATGTGTGGAGAAAAAAAGGCAAAGCACAACAACATCAAAACCTCATCCCAACTGTGAAGTATGGTGGAGGGAGCATCATGGTTTGGGGCTGCTTTGCTGCCTCAGGGCCTGGACAGATTGCCATCATCAACAGAAAAATGAATTCTCAAGTTTATCAAGACATTTTGCTGGAGAACTTAAGGCCATCTGTCCACCAATTGAAGCTCAACAGAAGATGGGTAATGCAACAGGACAACGACCCAAAGCACAGAAGTAAATCAACAACAGAATGGCTTCAACAGAAGAAAATACGCCTTCTGGAGTGGCCCAGTCAGAGTCCTGACCTCAACCCAATTGAGATGCTTTGGCATGATCTCAAGAGAGCGATTCACACCAGACATCCCAAGAATATTGCTGAACTGAAACAGTTTTGTAAAGAGGAATGGTCCAAAATTCCTCCTGACCGTTGTGCAGGTCTGATATGCAACTATAGGAAACGTTTGGTTGAGGTTATTGCTGCCAAAGGAGGGTCAACCAGTTATTAAATCCAAGGGTTCACATACTTTTTCCACCCTGCACTGTGAATGTTTACATGGTGTGTTCAATAATAAAAACATATAATTGTTTGTGTGGTTTTAGCTTAAGCAGACTGTGTTTGTCTATTGTTGTGACTTAGATGAAGATCAGAACACATTTTATGACCAATTTATGCAGAAATCCAGGTAGTTCCAAAGGGTTCACATACTTTTTCTTGCAACTGTACACAAAAACGCAATTATGTAAAACTATCTAGATCCTTTACTTAATAAAAAGTGCTTGTACTTGTAAAAATACTCAATTACAAGTAAAAGTACTGCTTTGAGAATGATACATGTAGGTAAAAGTGTTAAAGTTTGATCAGTGAAAGGAGTAAAAGTATTGGTGAAAAGAAAATAATAAAAAATATATAATTTTGACAACCCACTCATTTATTTTGGTGGACCAAAATATAATGTTGGACAGTTTAATCGACATCAAAGCATCATATTAAAAAAAATCTTGAAAAGTGTTTATAAATATTAATTTTACTGTAACTCTTTTCACCCTCTGTCTGAAACCAGAGCCCAGTCTGCTCTGTTAGCTGTCCACCTCTATTGTGATTGGTCAACCGTTTAGGGATGTGTCTGTAACGTGCCGCCTATTAGCATATCACGTATAATATGTTGGGGGGGACTGTTTGGGAGAGAAACTTTGGGATTTTAGGCTTTGAAGACCATTTACATGCATACAAAACCTTTGTAACAAAAAGCATTATAGGGCCTCTTTAATGTTGACACATTGCCAAAAGAACACTACAATAGCAGGGCGAAACCCTGCTTTCTTTTTGATATTTGTAGTATGTGACAAAATGGGAATTACAAATCTGACCTTTTTTTTTCCAATGTGCCGTTATTCCACGTCAGTATTTAATTTGTCTTTTGCCTGGTGCCAAGCGGGAAGGCAAGAAAATGCACCTGTTATCCATTTGTTAAATGACAGCAGAGAGATGGGTGGGGGGAACAGGTGGGTCACTCTGTTCCCACCACGTTGTTTACCCAGGATCAACCATCACCCCTGCTGCTGGAAGGCATATTATCCCTACGCTACGTATCCATTAGTCAAATGGCTCTGCTGAAATGTTAATTCACACACGGTCACGAGGGGCTCACACTATGTGGTCAACTCGACGATGGAGCAACGGAGGGTCAGGACATTTATCTGAAGCGTGTAATCATCACTGTCAGCATCATCATCTGCAATGTTAACAATTGATTTTCTTTCTCCTACATGTCGGAGAAGATACATGCACATTACTCACGTGCACATGCATTGACAGTGTGGGATCATTCCCTGTGGGAGCTCAGGTAATCAGGGGGTGCTGCGATGGAATGTACTTTGATTGTAGTCACACATCTCCATTAGTGCAGGGGACAATTACTAGAGTATCATTACACCATCTCATAGCTGGAATATCTGTCAAGGCTTTGTGGGTGACGGGCAGCTGTCAAAAACACTAGAAGGAAGAATGGGGAAATCATTTTCCACTTCCACGTTAATAACCGTCCGATTTTCACGCAGATTAAATAAAAACATTACATTTTTCACCCATTGAATCACAATGTTGATTGAAAAGTAACACTATGGCACCACGGTTATACATTGCACAAAAGTGTCTTTGTTTTTCGCATATAAAGTATACAGGAAATTGCATTTGAGAGGAGGATGATGTGTCATACTGTAGTGACATGAGAGGAATCAATGTTTTAATGTGTTCTCATCTCGCACGTCAGCACACAGATAGATTTGTTTTTCTTGCAAATAGGTATGATATTGACATCCACATGGCATGAGAGACTTCAGAAATGATTCATTATTTTGAAAATTGAGATACATATTAACTTCTTCCTTGCACTCTTACTGACCTACAAGTAAAAAGTATTTTCCAACACATATAATAGGCATATAATATCATGTGATATTTCCTATTTGGCCCACTTTGAGTGAATGCAGCATACACATCGACATGCTGGTATTGTCATTGTGAACATGTTAGCGTGCTAATGTTAGCACAGTTTCTAACAACTCCTTAGTCTGCTACAATGGCTATAGGCCCACAGTCTAGTGGAATACACATGCATTGTTAATGGAGTGCAATGCTGGGTATTGTCTTACTTAACTCGCGTATTCGTTACTTCTTATTTTCACTCTCTCCATTTAAACCAGAAGTGGCAGTTAGTTGTCAAAGCCGAAGACATGCAGTATTTATCTCTATTCCAAAGCATTTTATGCCGCATTGATATCATTTTCATTGCAACTCCAAATTAGACAATATTGTCGTTGCTGAAGGCCAAAATGAGAAATGTTACTATTGTGCCGACGCGTTTACAGCACAGTAATTAACTCGCTGACTTGGGACGCTGTTCAGCTCCAGCATTAAGTCTGGGATCTCTTTCTTCCTTCCTCTCCGTGGTCTCGCAGATATTCAGAAAGCTGAAAAGGCTTCTCCTCTCTTCCTCTTGATCCATGACAGCCAAAGAGAGCCTGCTATGGCACAAATAAGAACACTCTGTTCGCTTAAACCACTGAGTGGCAAGATAAGTTCAAAGCCCTCGTCGGTGGCCCAATAAAGAGGAAGTAGCTTGTGTCTGGACGGATCAAAGGGAAGGCGCGCAGAGAGAAGGTCAGGTCTCAGACGCTTCCATACTGAGAAGCTCACTGCTACACAAGCCCCCCACAACGTTTTCTGGTACTGACTCAACGGCTGCTGCTAGGTTGATTCTTATTTGACAAGTTTGGAGTGTGTTTTTGCACAAAAAGAAATAAAAATCCAGCAGGGAGTCTGCTCCAAACTGCCTCTATTTTACAGATCAAATGGAAGAGAAAAGCTTCCTGTTCTGACCTATTTAGGTGGAAGAGGTTTTCAGACCAGTAAGTCAAAGTAGAAATAGTTAAAGGTCCCCTATTATACAGTTTTTCATCAATATATTATAGGTCTCAGATATATACAAAACATGTCTCTGAAGTGTTTGGCTCCAAACACCAAACAGATCATTGCAGCATCCATAATCCCCTCTGTTTCAGCCCTGTTTCAAAAGTGCTGATTCTCTGTCTGTTACTTTAGATGAAAATAAGGAGCCACTCCCCACGCCCCTCTCGAGAGATATTTGGTTACAAAGA
>NW_011359881.1:0-2134 GCF_000735185.1 Notothenia coriiceps
ACACACACACACACACACACACACACACACACACACACACACACACACACACACACACACACACACACACACACACACACACACACGCACGCACGCACACACACACACACACACACACACACACACACACACACACACACACACACACACACACACACACACACACACACACACACACGCACACAATACCTTTTCTTCATCGACTTTGGACAAACAGCAGTGACTTGAAAGTGGAAAAATTCAACCCCAATTTTGAGGTGAACGTGGAACACTCCAGAGAATTTCTATAGACCTTCGATCAGGAGGGTATGAATGTTTTATTTTAGTCTTTTTTGTAGAGAAATCTGTTTCAATTAAATCCGCACCTTTCAGTATGAAGCCATTAGCCTTTTTATCTAAACTATCTGCGGCAGAAAGGTTATTTCACATTGAGAGGGCATGTTTGAGATGGCACGGAGCCAGGTTATATTTACAATGGAGATACTTGGGCTGTATCTATTATCATTAAAGGGGCCCTATGCTGCTTTTGGGGGGTTCTCCTGTAGTGTGTTATACAGGTTGTAGTGAATGGTCGGCAAAGGCTAAAATCACAAAGTTCGCTGCAGAAGGAGTTCTCTCCTACATATCTCTAAGAGGTTGACCAATCACAACAGAGCCGGCCAGCTAACCAATCAGAGCAGACTGGGCTCTGGTTTCAGACAGAGGGTGAAAAGAGATGAAAAATAATGTCACAGTAGAGACACTAAATACTAATATAAAAACCTGGAAATTACCATGACTTGTCTCCTTAAAAAAAAATACATTGTTAGTGCTGTAAATCCAGCTGCCGTCCTTCACGAAGAAGCAAACAACACAGAGTTGTGTTTGATACTTAAATAGATTTGGGATGGATTCCTGGAAAGCTCTACAGTCGTGTTGCATCTGTTGCTTAAAGTCTAGACTAACCTCTTAGTGAAACCCTGCTGTGAGGGGCAGCTTACTCTCACTAGGATAAATCTAGCTGTAAAATATTAGTGTCTGCCTTCAAACACTCACATCGATCTCACTTGACGGACAAAATGCACCATGCTGTCAGATCAATATTTAATAAACCTGAATTGAAGGTGAGACACTCTCTCTTCACATATCTTGATAAGATGAAATTGTGTTTGATTATATAACAGCTACCTGTGGACTCCTTTTTTTTTCTTCTATTTGCACGTTTCATTATTTGTCTGCAGTGTATCTCTTGGTGTGCTGGAGCTAGTACTCTACAAGCATGTCTTTGATGAAAAAGGTAACGTCCTTGAAAAATGCTATGCTCGCTAAGAAGGAAAGTCCTTTAGATTGATCCTAATAATAATAATAATATCACACTAAGGGGAAAGGGAAACCCCCCAAAAAGCATAATAGGGTCTTATCTTGATTAACCTTCAATATGCTAAAGTCTCTCAAGATCATTGAGGTAAGGCATTGACCTCTGATGGTTAAGGTTAGGATAGTTCGTCGGTAATTTTAGTCTCACGAGAGGTTTTTGCAAATCTAGAGTTACCATTTACTGACTTTCCGTATAACCATGTTCAATTTGAACTGGTGACACTCAAGACATAACCAAATATAAAAAAATAGAAAAACAGACACACTGCTGACTGAAGGAATTATTATATTGTTGTAGAACCGTATAAGAGCCAGAATACTTGCGTCAAGTCCGCCAAGAGTATATGTGTCTGTCTAAAGCACGTGTGTCAAACTCGAGGCCCGGGGGCCAAATCAGGCCCTTGGTGGATTTAATTTCGGCCCGCTGGATAATTTTGGATTACTTTTAGTCCTCAGCTCAGAGCCTGACCCCAAACATGGATGACCTTGCACCCAAGTTGAGATGCCAAGTATCTGCTTGAACTAGCATCACAGAGCAGCACACTGAGTTTAATGGATCTTTCCTTCTGAACTTGTTCTCTCAGACAACAGGGCATGTTTGGGTTTTTCTTTGAGGGAAATAGTTTTTTTGAAGCTTGATCATAAGAAATGACTCTGGAAAAGCTCAGAATAATGCAACTGATTTTAATGTTTATGTTGTTTTATAGGCAATATTTAAGCTTTGTTAGTTCCAGGTTTAATATGTGCAATAAGTTCATTTCAACACACACACACACCC
>NW_011359882.1:0-2840 GCF_000735185.1 Notothenia coriiceps
GATAGGAGTCGAGGAGGGGAGTTAAAGAAATGAGAAAGGGCCTGTCGCCTGATTCTCCCTCCGTGGCTTTGAGAACAAGAGACTGGCCATCACAAACTACGCCATTTTTGTTGCCGTGTTTACCGGAAGCGGCATTCATATTTTTTCAATACAGCTGAAAGGTAGCCTTGGTCCAAAAACAAAACGAATACCCTCTCTTGGTATTGAACAATACTACAATAATAATAATAGTCTAAACGAAAACACATACATTTTTTATCAGTCTGTTTTTCACAGATATTATTACATGACTTTCGTCTCGACAGTGTCAGACCAAATATGGCTTCAGTCAATATCAAAATCGTTTAACTCTTCAAAACAATACATTTTCCCATTCCAATGTTCACCCTGTTACGTCCCCACTAAGGTCTAGGGGACCTGGAGACAATAACATACAACCAATAAAAATTAGGGAGTCAGCGTAACAGTTGACAAAAGGTTTATTTTGTGTAAACCCAGAATCGAACAGACATATAATTGAAACACTCGGTTGGTGAGGAGGAGGAGGAGGAGGAGGAGGAGGAGTCGTCGTCAAAGGATTGTGCCAAACAAAAGAAACAAGCATAACAAAACCAGGCCTATCTCTACATCTATCCTTTGAAACCAAAACTCAAACAAAAAAACCCTCACTCACTAAACTACAAAGAATTTGACAAAACAATATACAGGAGTGGCAACAATCCGCTAACCTAGTGTGTCTGAACATTAGTTAGCTACGTGGTGAGAAATGTACAGGGTACCCCAGACTTACCTAACTCCTCCACCTCTCAACACACACACTTTCAAAAAGGTCAGACAATTCAAAGTTCATGAGTTGCTAAACACTGCAGGCTCCTTCATCAGCAACAGGCCCAGAGTGAGAGAGAGAAGACTTCCTGGGTGCCTCCTTTATGGTCGGCCCTGGCTGCTGATAGGCCAGCTGAGGGTGAGGGGATCCAATCAGCCATCAGATTCAGATGCACAGGCAGATTCCGATCAGCTGCTGATTAGCTGTGCAGAAGACAGGGAGAAGAGAGAAACACAGGAGGGAAAGAAAAGCCCACAAGTACAGCCTGCCTGGCACATAACATAAACCTATTAAACCGGCTCTTTTGAACGGCTCTCGCAAAGGAACGGAGCCATAAGATCCGGCTCCCTTCAAAGAGCCATAATTCCCATCACTACTTTACTTAATCAGCAGAATGATTACTTTTATGTGCTTTTCTTTTTAACGCTGTAACAATGGAACATATCACTAATTCCCAATCATTAATAAACCTGAAGCGGGACTATTTTCAGTTTGAAATCTGTTTGGAATAAAGATTAAAATCCGAAAACAAATGGCGGGGGATTTTGGGACTGTAGGGATTGGGAATAATAATCTGTTGGATTGTGGGGGGAAGGGGGGGTAATTATCAGGGTCCAGGCTGGACCACCGCATGGCACCACGGGGCACATTTCTCTGTAGGCTGATTTTTGCTCGCCTTCTGGGACTTCTATCTTTGACCTTCTTTAGCGACACCATCTTAAATCAACCAAACTGAGCAGTAGTTTCACAATTCTCCAGTGCCTGACAGCTTGGCAGTCCTGTACAAAGCGTTCATTTGGCTCTCTTGGATATACATTCTGCTACAATGACGTCCAAGGGCTTGAGGACATCTGTGCCAACACAGTATTTTGCCCACACTATTCAAAAGACCCACAAATATGTTGATTAATTACTAAAATGGGAACGGACCATCAAGGGTTGACTTATTTGGATGAAGAGCCAACGCAGCACGTGGCTCCAGCGAAATGCTCACATATGGGGCCCTTATTGAGACCAGTCGATTGGCTTGTGAGCTCTGAGTGACGCAATCTAATGCCAATTAAATGCCTCTATACACTCAGAATTCTGTCATCCGCACAAATCCGAAACACTGGTCTTTATATACTTTGAAAGTGATTGACAGCAACAGCCCGGGCTGCCAGTTGGTGGTGGGTTTTCACCATTATTGAGATCATTCACCATATCTAAACCCCTGTTAATCTCTTATTCTCAAATTATAACCTTGCAGTGTCACAGACCGCGCTGGGAAAGTGTTAGAGAAATTATGTTTTTTGTTCGTTTTTTTTTTTTAACTTTTCCTCTTGATAGAAAGACATTTGAGGATGACATGCAACAAAGGGCTCGTGCCTGACTCAAGCTAGGAATCTTTTGGTTACACGGTCATGTCAAGATTTCAAGGCAGGAAATATGGCAATGAAAAACTTATTTCCCAGGCTCCTCCAACAATGCAGGTTAATATATATGGACATAAAACCAATAAAATAGTGCAAGAAATAACAGAATAGAGATAAAATATGTAAGATGTGCAAGTAAATACAAAGACAATGGAAATAGTTCAAGAACAGTCTATATACACGTAAATGGAATATGATATATAGATACAGTGGGGAAAAAAAGTATTTAGTCAACCACCAATTGTGCAAGTTCTCCCACTTAAAAAGATCAGAGGCCTGTAATTTTCATCCTAGGTATACCTCAACTATGAGAGACAAAATGAGAAAAAAAAATCCAGAAAATCACATTGTCTGATTTTTAAAGACTTTATTTGCAAATTATGGTGGAAAATAAGTATTTGGTCAATATCAAAAGTTCATCTCAATACTTTTGTTATATACCCTTTGTTGGCAATGACAGAGGTCAAACGTTTTCTGTAGGTTTTCACACACTGTTGCTGGTATTTTGGCCCATTCCTCCATGCAAAAAAGAGCAGGGGGTCCCAAACTTTTCAGCCCGCGACCCCCAAAATAACAGTGCCAGAGACTGGCACTGTTAT
>NW_011359883.1:0-1291 GCF_000735185.1 Notothenia coriiceps
GGTTGCTAAAGAAATGGCTGCCGGAGAAGCAATCATTGAAATGAAAGCCTGCAAGAATTTCCTTTCTGCAGTTGCCATGGAAACAGGCCTCCCTCCTCTTCGTCGCTGCTGCTCAATAAGATGAAGAGGGGGGAACAGAAAGAGAAAAGGGGGAGGGGGGGGGAGATTTACTCCTTTTTTCTTTTTTTTTGTTTCACCCATTTCTCCCCCGTCAGCAGCTGACTACTGTTATTATAGAGGAGAGACTGTTTGATTGACAGGTGTGTCGGCCAATCACGGGCCTCCACCTCGGATGTGGATGTTTTACAAGGAAAAGTCCACATTCTGCTGCGTTAGACGCCTGGAAACTGCCTTTTTTACTCATGCATTTGTGAGCCTGATTGTCTAGTGACTTATAGAAGCACATAACGTTTTTATAATAGTAAGCATTTGTTGTTTAAAGGCTTTTTTGGACGGGTAACGAAGCAGAAATGTGAGAAATATGTAGTTTGCCCGTCAAATGTCCATCTTTCTTTCTTACTTTACCTCTAATTACTTTTTTCTACAAGACAAAATTGCTATTTCACCGCCTCTGCTTCCTTACAGTGACGTTTCTATCTGTGCATTTACAAGCCTGTTGATACAGTCATCATTTATTCACTATTATAAGAAAGTAAAGTAATTATCAGCAGCAAAAATCACAATTTTAAAGCCTCAAACTTCTTAAATATGTGTTTTTTAGTCATGTATTTACATCTTATAACTTGTATTAGCTAATAAAGTTAATAATAGTAAAAATGTGTTGTTTTAGGGCCTTTTTACACTCGGGACAAACCAAATGATAGAATATTGTTGTATGTTTTTTCACACTTAATGTATTATTAATGTCCGTGTTGCGTTTGTGTGCCTTTCAGATGCTGGGAACTCTCGCTACTCTGCCTATCAAGGTGCCTCAAGTCAGCTCCCTGCACCGGCTAGCAGGACAAGCAGCTACCATGCTACCTCAGGTGAGGACTCTTTAAAGTAGAGACACTACATACTGATATACACCTGAACATCAGCAGGAGAGGACTCTTTAAAGTAGAGACACTACATACTGATATACACCTGAACATCAGCAGGAGAGGACTCTTTAAAGTAGAGACACTACATACTGATATACACCTGAACATCAGCAGGAGAGGACTCTTTAAAGTAGAGACACTACATACTGATATACACCTGAACATCAGCAGGAGAGGACTCTTTAAAGTAGAGACACTACATACTGATATACACCTGAACATCAGCAGGAGAGGACTCTTTAAAGTAG
>NW_011359884.1:0-15133 GCF_000735185.1 Notothenia coriiceps
ATACCTCCCGTTTTGAGCCACGTTTGTAACATCATTCAGCTTTCTTCTTTCTTTAGCTTGCTTGCAACGTTAGCGGGTAGTAAGGTCGTAATTAGCAACGCCAGAAATAAAATAAAATAAATGTTTTCGTTTCTAAATCTAAAAACAGTAATAGCCTATTAGAACTAATTTAAACCACAGTTTCACTTATCTCAAGCTTATTATCATTCGTTGTGTATTTTGATAGTATGATTTATTTTTTAATTAATGTTATTCAATCAAGCCTCAAACTGATGGCACTTGTCCCTATAGCCTGTTTTAAATTGAAGTTGTCTGAGGTCCTTACCATCAGCTGCTCTTGCAGTAATAATAGTGTACCTTAATGTCCCAAATGTGCACAATGTAGTGACTGCTTTTCGTCTTGTTGTTTACTTAGTTGTGTTTCCTGTATTTTATATGTCTGTGTTATGTGTAAAGGTCAAAGGTGGGGTAGGTACGTTTGAGAAACCGGCTCGAGATACACTCTTTGTTATATTCCATGGAATGCTCTTAACATCCCGATAGCAATGAATATCTTCAGTGCTTTGACAAAAAATCCATAAAAAAATGTCATCTGTGGAAGGCTCTGTGAGGAAGTGGCATATTTTTTCCGGTTGTGTATTTTCAAATTCTAGCTCACTCGAGCTGGTTTCTCCAAAATTACCTACCCCACCTTTGAATAATAAAAAAAAAAAAAAAAATCTTTTTTTTAATTTTTTTAATTTTGTATATGTCAGATTCCTCCACGTACCACTAGCGGGAGCTGGCGTACCACCAGTGGTACGCGTACCACAGGTTGAGAACCACTGCTCTAGGATAATCACAGCGTCGGAAAATATTTGTCTATTAAGTTTCTTTGAGAATTTAAATAAATGTATTATAAAACTTTACAACTCAACTGGGCCAACCACAACGACAGAGCGCGTTTCGAGGATGTATGGCTTTTCAAGAATCATCTTTTCTTACATTTCCAGGCCGATGTAGACAAGGCGGTGCAGGCGGCACGTAATGCCTTTAAACTTGGGTCACCATGGCGACGGATGGATGCCTCTAATCGCGGCCTGCTACTCCACCGATTGGCCGATGCCATTGAGAGGGACGCTGCCTACCTTGCTGTGAGTAATTATTAAATGTTGAATCCCAGAACAAATCTTAACCCATTTCATCCTAAATTCCAGGATAGAACAGAGAAGAACTGCTATACTATATTTCTTGCCAATTATTATTTATTTCTTTTGGTCATCTCGTTATTGAATGCATATCTTTTTGCACATCATTAACTCAAAAAGAAGATGGACCAAGAATCAAATAAACTTGTCAGGAAACAATGATCTTTTCTTTTGTTTCAGTTAAACAAAATTGGTAGCATAAGTATAAATGACTTGAATATATACTTTTTATTTGGGAAGGGGAAACCTTCTTACTGATTACTTTATGTTACTTTAGTATAACCTCACTATCAAATGCAATGCAAGTAAATACAAGAACAAATTAATTACCATAAGATGTCACAAACTATTTTATAAACATATAGGTTCACCTATGAATTAAGATAAGAACAAATGAACCAAAGAAAGTTAAAACCATAAAGCAACAAATGATTGCGCAGTTTAAATATCGTCATGCATCTTAAATTGATCCAGTGTTGTTTGCACAGGAGCTGGAGACCATCGACAATGGGAAGCCGTACGCTGTTTCCTACACGGTGGATCTGCCCAAAGTGGTCAAATGTTTCAGGTAACAGCACATTTCAGAGCTTCATTTGGTGTTGTGTAACACTGCTGGCTGCCTCATGGACGATACTGTTTCATCATCTTGAAACCTCCCCGACCATCACTGCCCTCTCCGGTTCAACAGAGCCAGGGTTTCTTTGCTTTAGCTGGCCTGAACCCCTCTCCAGAGATAACACCACACAGGACATTATCAGCTGTTAAAAAGTGTTTTATTTATCAGGCTCTGTGCAGGTTACATAAAAGGGGCGTTTTTTTATTTGACTCTTCTACCGCACAAAATTGACGAATCCCTGCTACTGTATTTCTGTCTTATAAATATCCCCTCTGTTGTCACTTTCAAAGTTCTGCCTCTTTAATAAAGGCACTGGCCTGAAAAAATAAATCACAAAACTCACCTATCCAGAGCTGCTTTTAATGTCTGATTTAATGTTTTTTGTATACCCGTTTTAATGTTTTATGAAATATAACCAAAAACAACAAAACAACACAGATATTGAACACCTATGAACCTGATGTGTTTAGGTACTACGCTGGCTGGGCTGACAAATGGGAGGGGAAGACCATCCCCATCGATGGAGACTTTTTCTGCTACACCCGACATGAACCCATTGGAGTCTGTGGACAGATCATACCGGTGAGGGGGGGCAGGGAGAAAAATGGAAATAACATTGCAAATTATATAAAGAGAGGAGGAAAAGCATTTTAAATATTTGCCCAGACTATATTTCTCTGTAGACTAAGCACTGCTGCAGAGGAAAGCATTTTACCCGGATACACTTACACACGGAGAAGCAGTGAAGTTCGAAGAGTTCCTAATTCATCCATTGCAAACCTATAGTCGGATTACATAGATTATATATAAGCCTGTAAAGAATGTTGTGGATACGTATGGTTATATACTTACAACTCATTATTCAGGGTTATGCTTCATTTGGATTATTCTGTATTTCCTTGAAAGCCCATATCATATCTGACTGATGTTTTGTCCTTCATACACTCACCACTGATCCACTACAGCAGTGGTTCCCAACCTTTTTTGTCTCATCTGCTCCTTGAGCTGGTCTCCCTTCTATCAGAATGTCCTCACTCATCTGTGAAGATATGCCTACATTTTGTCTTGTGTTAAACCCTTGGTAATCGTATTTAACCCAACTGCTCCTTAAATAAAAATCACTGATATAACTCACCCTTAATAGAAATGCATTTAAACTTGACATTTACAACGATTGTGAGTGAAAATTATAATAATAAAGACTCACTTCTAGCAGTTTTAACATGTTTTTTTAAGAGCTCTGAAAATACCCCACGCAACCCGTTAAGTACCCCTAGGGGCCCCCGTACCCCCTGCACTAAAGAGTCAAAGCAGAAGCTGGTGGTATCACAATGTTTGCACTTCTTTAATATGTACGTGTTACTGTCACTTGATTCAGACTCCAAAAAAGACAAAAGATTTGATATCACAAAGCTGATAATAAATGTATAATTGATTTGAGCAATAGCAAACAAGGAACAGTGGAGGGGGAGGAGTGTAATAATGTGATCATTAACCAAAAACAGAGAAATTAGAGAATAATAACAGAAGTTTAACTAATTGTTAACCGAGGTTGAACAAATGTGAACTCGTTAATACAGGGAACGTGCCTGGATTTGTTAGTCCCGCAGGCTTTAGTAGAAGTGAATGTAAAATGAAAATGTGTTGTGAACATATCTTTACCTCTTCTCCCTGCAGTGGAACTTCCCTCTGCTGATGCAGGCCTGGAAGCTGGGCCCTGCCCTGGCCACTGGGAACACCGTGGTGATGAAGGTCGCTGAGCAGACTCCGCTCACAGCTCTCTACGTAGCCAGCCTGATCAAAGAGGTACTCATTAACAACATGTCAGGGCATGATACTTTCACCAGATACACATTAAGACCATCTATCATGTGTGACGTGTTTCTGTTTCCAGGTGGGCTTCCCTGACGGTGTTGTGAACATCTTGGCAGGTCTGGGGGCGTCAGCTGGGGCTGCCATCGCTCGGCACATGGATGTGGACAAGATGGCCTTCACTGGATCCACAGAGGTAGCACCAACTTAATGTACTGCTGTCGACATGCTAAAACTCATTCAAAAGCTAACCGGTATATTGTGAGCATATGTGGGCAAAAAGATATTCGACCCTGATCGAAAGGAACTTATTTATAAAACATACTCTTAAGATAATACTTGTTGATTTGATTGAAGAGTCCTTTTTAGGATTTTCCCTTTCCTGTAGTGTGTTATATACAGTAGGTTGTTGTGCCTGTAAATTGTTCTCCGGGCAGATGTCACTTCTGTAACATATTGACATCACAGCACAATTGTAACATAGTGACATCACTGTTTTGCAATTGCGCTTCAACTCATTGTGCATGATAGGCTAAAGGACGGGACATCTATAAGCAGTTGACCCATTACAACGGAGCAGACCAGTTAACCAATCAGAGCAGACTAATGCTAATGTAAACACCAACCATATTACGTCCAAAACAGTCAGGCATTGTTTCTGATAGCAACGTTTCTGATAGTGCCGTGGGTCCACATTGCCGATATGACGTCATATCGGACACAAATCTGGATCAGCTCCGTTGTACCCCCATTTTTTGAGATTTGGGTACGAAGGAAAAGAGAGACTTTTATTTTCTGACGCTGCGTAAGTTCCCTGACACACATGCGACACATATTGATGTATAAAAGACATCAAAAAGTGCATTTTGCATGATAGGTCCCCTTTAACCTCTGACCTTGAATGTACATTTGTAAAATTCTGCTTTTAAACAGAATACATCGTCTCAGATTTAATCAGTTCAAAAGCTTTGAGTAAATATTCACCTGTTTTTTTCTGTACTCTGCTCTTAGAAAGGGCATTGATTAGAAAGTTCAATCAATAGTAGGAATATTAGTTTACTTTTAGATTTGGTAGACCATATTTGCAGTGGAATATTTTTGCTATATTAAGCAGCTGTCATCAAGAGTTGGCTTTAAATCTTCCTTCTTACAAATATTAAAGAGCATCTTGCAGGTTTTTATTTTTTCTACATTTATGCTTAAACTTGCTTGAAAATTACAATTAAAAAAGTGAATGCAGGATTTGATATGTTTTACGAGACATAAGGGCAGGAATTCAGAGGGAAAGGAGCAATTTTGAGCTCTGCTCTTAAAAACGGCTTTTTTTTTAAGGTCATACGTCAAACGCGTCATATTACATCACACAGGGGACACATCTGTGGAGATGTGTCCCCTGTGTGATGTAATATGACGCGTTTGACGTATGACCTTAAAAAAAAAGCCGTTTTTAAGAGCAGAGCTCAAAATTGCTCCTTTCCCTCTNATTGGTTTTGTATACGGTTGCAGGGAACCCAGGTCAATGGAAGGGACATCACCATTTAGTCCAAACTCAATGACCTCCGTTTTGCCCTCATTTATATGTAGCTATAAAGAAAAGAAAATGGGCCCCAAAATAGAACCTTGGGGAACACCACAGGATAGGGGGGCAGAAGAAGATGCAAATTCACCAAGCCTAAACAGAGAAGGATCTCTGGGACAGATAGGACCTGAGCCACTCTAAGGCAGTGCCCCTGATACCCACACAGTGCTCTAGACCAGAGATAAGGATGGAGTAGTCAATCATATCAAAGGCAGCTGTGAGGTCCAAGAGCATAAGAATGGCAGAGTCACCAGAGTCTGTAGTGACCAGGAGGTTATTGAATACTCTTAGAAGGGCAGACTCAGTACTGTGAAGCGCTTTAAAACCAGACTGAAACATATCAAAAATATTGTGTGCATGTATAAAAGACTGCAGCTGTAAGAGTACGGTTTTCTCCAATATTTTTGAAATATAAGGAAGCTTCGAGATGGGTCTGTAATTGGAGAAGACAGAAGTGTCCAGATTAGGTTTTTTTAATCAGGGGTGCCACAACCGCTTGTTTGAAATAAACTGGCACAGAACCGGACTCTAGGCTGGTATTTATAATTTTATGGACATTAGATCCAATAGTGCCCCATATCTCTTTAAAAAGTCGAGGAGGGACTGGGTCTGTGGGACAAGATGAGGGTTTTAATTTAGCAACAATGTCACTAAGAGATGACAACGACTCCAAACTGCTCGAAGACAGCAGTGCATGTGATGTCAATGGAGGGGTCAAAAGAGGGTGGTGAGATACAGGCTCTAATAGTGGAGACATTTTTCACACACCTCAGTGGAAGCTTCAATACACGTGGATAAAGGAGAGTTTAACATAGCATCAATGGTTTTAAAAAGAACACGAGGTTTGTTTAAATTACTAGAAATAATATCAGAAAAATAACTAATCTTTTCAGCTTTTACAATGCCCTCCAACTCTCTTTTAAAATGTCATGAGTTACACGAAGCTTGTACTTCTTCCACCTACGCTCAGCCTGCCGGCACTCACGCCTGGCAGCACGAGTGACGTCATTGAGCCAGGGTTCAGATTTAGCTCTGGGGCGCATGAGTTTCAGGGGAGCAACAATGTCAAGAGCTCCAGTGCAGGTAGAGAGAAAGGCTGAGGTTAATTGCTCAGTGTCCAGGGAGTCAAGAGGACATAGTATCAGACTGGGCTAGGTTTACAGAGGCAGGGGAGAAACTAGCAGCAGTGGAAGGTTTCATCATACGACCGTGACGGACAGGAGCGCATTATTTAAGACTATGACAGGGCAGAACAAATCAAATAGCACAGGCAGGTGATCTGATAAAGCTGCATCACACACATTGACATTTAAAATGGGCAGACCATGGGATAAGACTAGGTCTAATGTGTGCCCATGCTCTTGCGTGGGGAGCCAAAGACATGTTGTATGAAGTTAAAAGCATCTACAACATCAAGAAAGTCTTGGCTAGTGGCTTGGACAACAGACATGCACGTTAAAATCCCCGACAATTAAAACGCTGTCATAGTTTTTCACGATAACGGCCAATGGTCTGCAAAGGCTCAAATCCCTGTGTTCCATCCAGAGGGAGTTTCTCTCTCTCTCTCTCTCTCCCTCTCTTCTATTGGCTAGCACTCCGACACCTTGTACCTGATTGGATTGGACATTTCCAACACATCTCTAAGTTTTTAACTAATCACAACAGAGCCGGCCAGCTAACCAATCAGAGCAGACTGGGCTCTGGTTTCAGACAGAGGGTGAAAAGAGGTGCTGCAGCACAGGCAGTATGAGAAAAATAAAAAGCTTTTTGAGCATTAGAGCATTAGAGCATGGAAACATGTCACAGAGGCACAAAATACTAATATGAAACCTGAAAGTGAGCAAGATCTGTCCTCTTTATATCCTATCCCTATATCCTTTATATGTATAGTATATTTTTTTAAATTACCGTTTTGACTTCTGTGTAGTTCTCAAGGCCGTACTCCCCAAGCTCTCTGCCGTTACCGGAAGCCTTGTAACCTCCGAATGGAGCCTGAGCCCCGAACACGTCATAGCAGTTAATCCTGCAAGGGCAGAGAGACAGGGACACATTCAGTTGTTTTCATAGTTTTACTAATTTTGTCACACTGGACTTCTTTGTAAAAATAATTTGAACCACATAGCCACAGAAACGCACATTTATAATGATAAAAATGTTATATCAGAGTTGATAGGGATGCAAAAAAGCAACAAAACAGTTGAAAGACGCAATATGAATACCCAGGCCTCAGAGACATTAATGTTCGCACTCAGACCTACCAGACAGTGCCGGCTCGCAGACTGTGTGAAACATAGTTGGCCTTGTCGATGTCTTTAGTAAACACAGCGGCTGCCAGGCCATATTTAGTATCGTTGGCTCTCTCCACCACCTCCTCCAGGGATTTGAACTTCAGGATCTGCATAACTGGACCAAAGATCTGCAAGAGAAAAAAAAAGAAATCACAGAGGAATAATTTCATGAAGAGCAAACCAGCTAAAACACTTTTGATCAGTAGACATCTAACTCACATATCATGCTTATTTCGCACTCAGGAGACATTGTGTTCCTTGCTAAAAAGTGGGATTCTGCGGAGTGATTCTCAGATACCCATAAGGCTATAAAAGGGATACCTCAATGTTATTTTAGGTGCTTATAATTCCAGCTAAGGAACCCAGTTATTGACTTTAGTTTTATAGGTTATTCCTCATAATTCAATTACGCCTTTCTTTTTTTAACTGTATGTAATGTTATATTATTTAAAAAAATGGAAAACGCAAATATAGTTACACAAATATAGAAAATACAATATTTTAATTCTTCCCCTAAAAGTAGCTAATGGCAGCGGTGAGTATCTCAGTATATAAGAATACAAAAGCTGACCGCTCAGCCACACTGAAGGACACCACACTGTGCACAGAGAAGCACCAACCAAGGTTGGAATATTGAAACACTCGTTTTGGGGAGCACAAAAGTAAATTAGTTGTAATTAATTTTTCCCTGATTATGTTGATTGTTTTTAGTGAGGCGTTTTAAACCCTACCTCCTCCCTGGCGATGGTCATGTTGTCCTGGACGTCTCCGAACACGGTGGGCTGGATGTAGTACCCTCTGTCTGCAGCCACGCCTCCTCCACACAACAGCTTGGCTCCTTCTCTCTTTCCGCTGCTGATGTAGCCCAGAATCTTGTTGAACTGCTCCTGATCCACCTTTGGGACATCGAGAGGAAACAGCATACATTATATTTCAGGTTTTTATATAGGAATGATGTGAAAGGGTTTGCTAGTAGTGATATTACTGACTGCAGTTTCTTGTCTGGTCTGTGTTCTGTGTATGTATAAGAATGTAAATGGATATTATTTTCATGATTGTTTTTCCCTTAATGTGTGTCTCTTATAAAAATGCAATATCAATTAAATGTTAGAATCGAAAGATGAAACCCTCTTTATGTGTCACACACACACATGTACATGCACACAGCGAAATTGGACCTCTGCCTTTAACGCATCCTAGTGCTCGGAGCAGTTGGCAGCTATTGAACAGCACCCAGGAGCTATGGGGTAGGGGGGGTGCACTAGTATCTCTCCAAGTCCCTGCAGACTGAACCACTGCCGGACTCTGTCATTACCAACCCTATATACATTTGTTATCATTGGGAGGATTACTTTAAACATTTATTCCATTAGAACAATGACTACAAATACCTTTGACAGTAACCTAATCTGGGAATCAAAATATAAACGTATATGTGACCCGATTACTTTCCGCTACTTTTGGATTACCTCAATACCTCAGAGAAAGCAATATCAATAAGATGCTTTTTAGCTAAGTGTAATATGTAAAACAAAAGAACAATGTCACCTTAGAAAAGAAGAAACCAAGACCAAAAATGGTTCCTACCTGAGGTCCCTGCTCGGTCTTCAGGTCGAAGGGGTCTCCCACCACTCGTCTCTTAGCTCGCTCCACGCTCCGCTCCACAAACTCATCGTAAATGTCTGCCTGGACGTAGGTCCGAGAGCCAGCACAGCAGCACTGGCCTTGGTTGAAGAACAGAGCGAAGTGGGACTGCTCCACTGCGTCTTCCACTGGGGGGGATTGACAAGTCAGTTAGTACACCTGAAATACTCTCTCAAGCATCTGTCAGTGTCCTCTCTTGATAGACCCTAACAACAGGTGACTTCCAGTGGTTTTATTTCTTACTGTCTGTATTCATGTACAAGTGCACTCAATGGTGTGTCACTATTAGCTGGTTAGACTTTCCACCACACAATGGGACAATAAGATGAACTTCATCCGGCTCTGTGAATTCTGATGGAACTATAATGGCACCATTAATGTTGACATGGGGCTGATGCATACTACTGAATATATATAAATGGTAGTGTTTGTGACATCACTCACAGGTCTCTGCTGGAAAGGAAAAAAGTGGGAAGATCTGGATGGCGCCATCTTGGCAGTGACATCAGCCCTAACTCCCGCCTTCTCCCAGCTTCATCCAAATAAGGGCAAAGAGGTGGAGCTGAGCTGGCCTGGCTGCCAATGAACTCGAAGCTCCTGACCAAGCTAAGGCTCACAAGCAAAGCTAACATGCTCAGCACAAGCGTATAAACATCCTATGCAGCTGCTCCATGTCAACATGAATGCTGCAGTAAGAAATAAATCCAGCGGAGGTCACTTGAAGCCGCTGTAGCTCAGTAGGCAGAGCGGTCCTCCACCAATCAGAAGGGTGGTGGTTCAAAGTGTCATTGGTTAAGATACTGAACCCCTAATATACCAGAAAACATCCCTCCACAATAGCTATGTCTATGTTTGCTTAATTCACCAAGTCTTACAGAAAATTAACCCTTTAATAGTTCTTACGCTTTGTGTGAGCTCTTTTACGAAAAACAGAACCAGCAACGCAAACAGCATCACAGGTTTTATATATTTACATGGCCAGACTTTGCTTTAGCTGTGCATTTATTCCCAAATTGAATTATAATAAATACCTAAAACCAACTGTAAACCTTCTGTGTTAGAATGTTCCTGGAAGGGAAAATACATACTGTTGGCATCAGACAGGATGATGTTTGGACTCTTTCCTCCCAGCTCCAGAGTGACTTTCTTCAAGTTACTGCCGCCTGACGCCTGCTGGATCAGATGACCCACCTGATAAGACAGATAGAGTTAGTACTATAAATACTAGATCAACTGACTTAGAATGCCATTTCCAAACTAACAGATTGGAACAGAATTTGTAAGAAGCCGAGTTATTATTTTGTCGATATTCTTTATGATGGTATGCCTTCTGTGGAGAAGGAGCTTATCATCAAGGTTCCCTTAAAGAGCAACTTCCAGGTTAAAGACACCTGTGAATAAATGTGTAGGAAAATGATGAATACACTAGATTTTCAAAAAAATATACAGAAATATACACTACAGTGACATCTGGCGTCGTTTTTTTAAGAAATGTTCACTTCCACATAAAAAAGCCTCGGCACCTGACCTCCCGCATGTGACGTAACACGGGGGACACAAGGGGGAGAGCGGCCGGTGTAACGTATTAATAAACATGGATCCCAATGCTAGTTTCGACAGGGAAGACACAGAAGAAGTTGAACATGAATATTCGAATGCATATGACGGACCACAATCTTATAATTATGAGCCTGCTAGGCGTCCAAGAGACCAGGAGCAGCCAAGGATTAGAAGAAATAACGGCCATCGGAGAGAAATTGAGCTGTGGTGTGAGGAGAACCAGTGGAGAACTGGGCAGCTATCTTGGTGAGTGACCGGCGTTAGCTACAGAATGTTAGCTAATGTCACATCACAACATTGTAAAGTTAGCTATCATATATCAGGCTATAACTAACGTAGCATTGATAATATAGTAACTTTACTGGCAGGACTGTTGATACTGATCCATAACAGAAACTAATGCGCAAGTATCAGCCGTATCTCGCGTTACCTAATGCAACTCCACACTACGGTGCTGTGTACCGGAGGGGAGACGCGAGATACGGCTGATACTTGACGATCTGGCGGAGAAAGGTTGTGGAGCCTCCGTTGATATGCCGTTGTAAATGGCTTGATGGAAACTAGGTGTGTAGTCGGGGAGGGTGCACAGCTGATTGCAGCAGGTGAGTGGAGGTTGAGCCGGGAGCCAGGAGTGACATTTGGTTTGTGCTCTGATTTAATTAATTTATTATAATTTAATTAATTTGTTTTATTTATTATATATCATTTATATATTTTAATATTATTTCACATTTCATTTGCAATGTTGAATGTTCAATAAAAAGTTCTGTTTGAAAGGATGTACTAGAATTATTATGATATATTATCATTATGTCAGTGGTCTAAAATGGTCTTACAATGGTGCCGACAATATTATCGTTTATCGCAATAATTTCCAGGAACATTTATCGTCCAACAAAATTATTTATCGTGAAAGGCCTAGATTACAATCCAGAATCTCCCATTTTTGTGCGACACAGTTTGGTTGAAATTTGGTGACTGTAAAAGCCATAGCATGTGATTCATATAATTATTTTAAAACCATTCACTGGGCCCAGTGACCTGTATGGAAGCATCCTCATGTATTTAGTCAAATGTTTCATTTTGATTAGCTACCAGTATGTACATAATGTTTAATCCAGAACAGGTGGACCTTGAGTCTCAGATGTATTGACATGCATCATTGTAAAAGTTTGATCTGAACACTACCTTTTATTTCTGTCAATTTCATTTATGCTTAAACAATTATACAAGTTGTCTTAATATGTGGAGATTATCCTGCTGAAAAAAAGTGTAAGTATCATAAACATGTGTTAGCCAAAGAGCTTAATTTCTGCAATATTCCAAAATCCAATGGAGAAATCCCTTAGAAGGTATACTTCATTTTTAAATTGATTGTACAAACATTTTGAGTTATGTCATAACCATTACCTGAAATCGAACTTTGTGTTTGGACGGGTTCACCAAAATAACAGCTGCACTTAAAGAGGCTCACAAAATCCATTCACAAGATGTACTGCTTCCCCCGTGTCCCGATTGGAGATTAAAAAATGGCCCCTTAAGTGCATAACTCCGACAAATACGGTAGGTCACAGTTGAACCAGGATGTGATTGAGTTTTACAACAGACATGTTGGGACAGTCTTTAACTGTACGCCTTATAATTCATAAATAAATCCCAAATGTAACTGTTCAGAACATCCTTATATGATCAAATCTGAAATTTTTCTATTTAATGGTTCAGTATGTGTGTTTAGCTGACTATACAAATTCAGCTGAAAAGACTCAATACATTATTTTACATATTTTCTGTTTTTGTTACTCATTCGATAGCCCAGTCTCAGACTGCTGTTGCTCTCTTTTGGCTCAGGACCAGCAGCCTGCCTATAAAAGCACTTCCATACAGTGTCCAGTGGAGAGGCGGCCGTCAGTCTGCTTTGGGTAAACAGCCAGTCAAATCCTGGGTCAGCACTAGGTTTTCATTAGAGGCCTAATTCAAAGCGGCCCACATAGAGTGTCAGGAGTGTCCCGGCCTGATGTTGGCACCCCTTATAACACACTCTAATGAGCAGCCGCTGGGAAAGTTGTGGTCAGCTGTGTATTCAGAGCGGGTGTTGCTCAGAATATACGGTCAGAGAAGACGCAGAGAAAGTCCCTGCTCAAGGGCCTGAATTAGCCCCATGAATCACTTTCTTCTTTTTCATTTGTTTCTTAATCACGCAACCTGTTGAGTGTCATGATGAATGGGGCTCGCTGCTCGCTGTGGTTCGCCCCGTGGAGTTCAAGCAAGAGACCGGCATTCTCAGTGGATTTGCCAGAATGTGAGCTGGCTGTGTTTTTGAAGATGTGTAAAACTTTTATTATGAAAAAACATTTATTTAAGTACTGGACTTAAATATTATTTTGAGCTACTACTACTTTACTTGAATATTTCCATTTGATGCTACTTTATACTTCTATTCTGCTATATTTCAGAGGCAAATGTCATGTTTTTTACTCCACTACAATTATTTTAACACTCATACTTAATGTTGATACTTGAAGTACATTTAGCTTTGAATTATTCTATACTTATTATTATACATAGTATTATGAAATGGGCCATTGTGCAGAATAAGTATTTTTACCATTTGTACTTTAAAGAGCAACTTCCAGGTTAAAGACACCTGTGAATAAATGTGTAGGAAAATGATGAATACACTAGATTTTCAAAAAAATATACAGAAATATAAACTACAGTGACATCTGGCGTCGTTTTAGTAAGACATTTTCACTTCCGCATAAAAAAGCCTCGGCACCTGACCTCCCGCATGTGACGTAACATGGGGGAAACAAGGGGGAGAGCGGCCGGTGTAACGTATTAATAAACATGGATCCCAATGCTAGTTTCGACACAGAAGTTGAACATGAATATTCGAATGCATATGACGGACCACAACCTTATAATTATGAGCCTGCTAGGCGTCCAAGAGACCAGGAGCAGCCAAGGATTAGAAGAAATAACGGCCATCGGAGAGAAATTGAGCTGTGGTGCGAGTAGGGTGACCAGGTCCCAACAAACCAAATGTGTGACAAGGAGTATGTTTGTGTGGGACAATGTGGGACACCCTCTCAACAGCACCCCGGGAAAAAAAATCTCTATTTCTATTCTGTTTCATTTGGTTTATTCAACAGCATCCAATAAACAATGACAGAAAGTGAATTCAAAATGCAGTAACAATTTAGTATCTTGATAAAGAAAAGTAAACTAAGGCTAACCAAGGCAGCAGACATTAGTCACTTCAAGTGTTTAGAGATGCATCTTCCTAATTCAACTAGTGTATTACCTGTAAAAGAAGGTACAACATAAATTAATAGATAAAATAAAACCATACATACAAATCAAAACTGGCCAGGAGGGAACAAAAACATAATAATACATAAAATAAAATAGCTTTCAGTTTTGTTCATCACAGCAACAACAGGTAGTTTGAGTAGGAATGTCTCCATAGAGTGTGATATCTCTTTTTGAGCGACACGTTTCTTGTGAGAATCGCATTCTCAGTGTCTTTTGACGTCGTATTCACAGCCATGTGAAATAGAAAAATTACTCTTGCAAAGATTGCAAACAAATCTGCACTGGCTTCACCCAAGGGTAAGTGTCTTCCCAGTCTTTGTTGTATGTGCATCTTCTTTTCTTCTTAGCTGTAGTTTCAGTTTCCTCCATTTTCCATAACCTGCTGCGTCGCCTGCGTTATTGACTGACTTTCGTTGTTGTTGTTTGGTCGGGGCCGGCGGGGGGGTGTGTGTGAAGATAGAAGTTACTCTCATTGGTTAACACGTGGAACCAGCCACCCGCCGTGTTGTTACAGTTTGATTGACAGGCAAACACACCGCCGTGGAGATAGCCGTTCCGGCTGCTTTATCAACTAGCATTGGATAAGAGCTGATTTGTAGAACTAAGCGTGTTAGCTCGAATCAAAGATGAAAAGTATTCGGACATCGTGCCCCTTCGCCCCCGAAGTTTAGAGGACGCACCAAAGTCATGAAAATGCTGTGCACGTCCCACGCAAAGCGGGACATCTGGGTCACTTTTAGGGTGCTGAGAGAACCGGAGTGAGGAACTGGCAGCTATCTTTGGCTGAGGTGACCGGCGTGTAGCTACGAATGATTAGCTAACCGTCACATCACAGAGCATTGTGAGAGTTAGCTTATCATATATCAGGCTATAACATACATAGCAGGTTGGATAAGATATGTAGACGTTACTGGCAGGACTGTTGAGTACTGATCCATGAAACAGAAGACTAATGTGCAAGTAGCAGCCGTCTCGCGTTTACCGGTTAAATGCAAACTCACGGTGGCTGTGTACCGGGAGGGGAGACGGCGAATACGCTGATACTTGACGATCTGGCGGAAGAAAGTTGTGTGAGCCGTCGGTTGATATGCCGGTGGTAAGATGGCGTTGATGGAAAGCAGGTGTGTAGGTC
>NW_011359885.1:0-2968 GCF_000735185.1 Notothenia coriiceps
AAAACACAATAGCCAGCATGTGTAGTTTTAGGGGGGGGCGTTCGATTCCAGTTTTGAATAGTCTGGCGTGGTTTTGTTCCATTTCAAACAGCTGTTTGACGCTCAGCGTAATCTTGGCGCACTGCCACTCCAACATCCAATCCCAGCGCTTGAAGATTAATCACGGGGACTGTAGTCCTAAACGATAGCTGGGGATTATGGGTAGTGTAGTGTCTTCGGCCATCCTAAACTCCTAGAGGCCTACGTCTGTTTCCGGTTATTTTTATTTTGAAATTCAGTTTCTGACGGACGCCAAAAAAGCCAGAGATTATGGAATTAAACCAATAAATAAAAGCAAGGATAATTGTGTGTTATTGGTGAGTAAATAACAGCGTGTTATTTTGAAAAGAATAACAAATTAGAAGAAAATATTTAAAAATACAGATTTCAGTATTCTGAGGCTCTGAGCCCCATTTATTTTCCTCACAGACAGCAACAAAAGTCCAAAATTAAACGATTTAAAATAAAAGCAATAATTGTGGCTTGATATTGAGTAAGAACATGTTTTTATGAACCACGCAGCTTCCGGTCTTCCACGACCCGACCGGAGAAAAAGACGTGCTGCAGGCACGAAACACATGACCAGTAGAAATACATTGCTTTTAAAATTGTGCTGTGCAACACGAAATACCATGAACGGAACAAATAAAAATGAAAATGAAATGAAATAATTTCCTGCATTCTTAGTTTGACAATTGTAATACTCTAACAAGAATCTGTATGTAACTCTGTGTGATATATAATTTCACCTCATTTGGCTTCTTCAACACTACATTCTACATGTTACACTTGTTTTATTTTTATAAATACTGCTGCTACTTATCTACCCGAAAGTGTAATTTGTAATTGTAATAACACATTTGTATTACAAATATTATGTGCATGCCCTTTATCTAATAGTGTTATATTTGTTGTCTCTATCTTTACTTTTGCTGTAACAATGTAAGTTTCCCCTCTGTTGGATGAATAAAGGAATTCTGATTATGTTGTGGTGAGCTGCAGTGGAGTGCTTTCAGTCACTGCTGCACTACGGTCAGTAACCCCTGTGGCATTGAGGAGTGAGCGGAGGAGTAAGAAAAGCGTATATGCCCCTGAGTTTTGAGTTTTTTACTCATCATAGCTAGCAAGCTTCAGTAACCAACTGAAACTATACATTTTGTCCTCAGGCGGGCTTTCAGGACACTTCCGAATGTGGACACACAGGAGGTGGTTATTGATTTGGATGTGCTTATATGTGTGTGTTCGTGTACAAACATGCTTGAGGCCGGTCTCCTGTCCAGGAGATAAGTGTTTGACCCATGGCATCTCAGGGCTCACCTCCCACACACAGCAGGGCAGTAGCTCCTCGCTCTCTATGCAAAGTAAAGAAAGTCATTCAGCAGGAGATGAAACAGAAGCTTCATCTCATCGCTGCTCCTCTGCTGCCTGTGAAGTGGGTGGCTGATAACGGAAGATGCACTGCCTGCTGCTTGGATTTGGGCCACACTCTCTATCTCGAGGAAGGTTTAAGAAACACTCATTAGAATGCTAAGCGGAAGTCCGTCGTCGGCTGCTACTTTAATAATAAAAAAATAAAAAATCCCTAGCAGCTCATTCTCCATCACAACCTGACCTTTTCTCTTTTAAGACATGTCTGGTGTAGCGTGTAATGCTGGTGACCTGCAAAGGCATATCTTCCTCCCTTCACTTTCCAAGATAAGTGTAAGTCAGATTAAAATGCCTCACTCTTCATATTTATCAAACCTTTCATCTTTTCAGCTTTTTGTCCCAAATGTTCACCCTGGAAAAAGGAGACCTACCGGCTAACATTTTGTACAAAGGCAATGTGAGTGGAATACAACGTATTGTGTCATCACTTGTAAGGCTATGGCAAGATTCTGATTGAATGTAAAGACAATACATCTCAATGTGTTTGTGCAAATTGTAACAATACAGTTCAAAAAGTGCTCTATTTTTCCTGATACCACTGCAGCACCTCTTTTCACCCTCTGTCTGCAATCAGAGCCCAGTCTACTCTGATTGGTTAGCTGGCAGGGACCTCTCTAAGTAATTTACAAATCACAACAGAGTGTGATTTGTAAATTACTTAGAGAGGTCCCGGCCCTTAGATCACCCTTGTCACATACAATGTGTTGCGGCATTAGCTAATAGAAGCGTGTGTATAACGTAGTGATGTCATTATGTTACGAATTTTAAAAAAGGGTCAACAATGGAGGCGTTTTAAGGCAGGGGCGGAGTGTGTGGGAGAGAAACTCCTTCTGGAGGGAACTTTGGGATTTTAGCCTTACCAAACCATTTCATGCACACAAAGCTATACAACACACTACCAACCCGTTCACGTATCTAACAGATATTCCCCACTCAGCGAGACACCCGCTGAGAAGCCAACTCTGGTTATTGGTAGCTCTATTATGAGACACGTGAATTTAGAGACCGAAGCGTCCACAGTCACATGCATTCCGGGGGCCAGAGCGGGCGACGTTGAGGCGCATCTTAGACTGCTGGCTAAAAATAAACGTAAATACAGTAGGATTGTTATTCACGTCGGTGGTAATGATGTTCGTTTACGCCAATCAGAATGCACCAAACTTAATGTGGAGTCGGTGTGTAGTTATGCTAAAACAATGTCGGACACCGTAATCTTCTCTGGTCCCCTCCCCAATCTGATCAATGATGACATGTATAGCCGCATGTCATCATTTCAGCGCTGGTTGTCTTGGTGGTGCCCAGCAAACAATGTGGGCTTCGTGAATAATTGGACAGCCTTCTGGGGAAAACCTGGTCTGATTAAGAGAGACGGCATTCATCCTACTTTGGAAGGTGCAAATCTCATTTCGGCAAACATTTCAGGGCTTTGTGGACTTAATCCATGACAAACTGGAGTTGAGACCAGGAGGCAGAGTCGCAGTCTTACACGCTTCTCTGCGCT
>NW_011359886.1:0-1847 GCF_000735185.1 Notothenia coriiceps
AGGACCGCTGAGCGAGAGCGCGTATGTTTTGGATTAGGCCAACCGGCTAACTCAAAAATATCCAGGTTATGTTGAACCGGCTTCATAGTACAGGCCTCAGAACCTCTACCACCATACACCTTCTACCAAACTCACAATGCATGAAAGGATTTAGGAGTACCTCTCCGACCTCCGCGCTTCTCTTCTTCTTTCCATTTCCTACATGCTAGTTAACCTTCATTTCAACCTCAGCAACACTGTCTTCAATTATTGTCATCATTGTTGTTTACACTGTCACAGCTAGTATTGTCATCCTTGTCATCCAGGGACTAGTGAGTGATGTGAGTGTCGTTTCCTCTAGTCTGTCCTGACACCTGCCTTCCAAACAAGGAGGTCCAGAGTTGTTTACTATACCTCTTAGTGATTACTGGGAGAAAACCATTTATTTTGATGTTACTATTACCAATCAGAAACTAAAGAATTATTATATTTTCAATACTTTCCCCTGATTTTGTGTGTTTCAGTATATATATGCAACACAATACATGTACATATTTGACATGAAGTTAAAAGTATGACTTCTTCACTTTCTTTTGAAATATAAGTTAATTTTAAACAGTTTTTAACAAAAATGTTAGCCGTATTTTAACATGGCAACTTACAAAATGTAGGCTTGAATTTAGGTTTTCTTGTAAAAAAAACAAAGAACAATAACAACATTAGGAAAAATGTGATATCATTTAGAATCAGTAAAAAAGCTTTTACAAAGTCATGTTTAAATAAGAGCTTTAAAACAGGACTATAACTAATTCAGCCTGTGTACATTAGTGTGTGTGCATTAGTGTGTGTGCACGCGAGTGTCATTCCAGCTGCTGATGGACACACTTCACAGAGAAGGCTTGGAAGTTCTTTGGCAAATCCCTCAGTTACAGATGTATGAGGGACACCAGGAGCTGCAGGAGAATTCAGCAGGTCACATTAAAGTGCATCTGAGAATGAAGACACATTTATTACACTGAATGGAAAGTTGACACAATTTAATTTTGTAGAGTTTACATCCTTTGCTCTAGTTGGGTACTTCAAGTCACTGTTGTCTAGTAGCCTGGCCTGTTTCTCGATGCCCTGCCATATCTCACACTGACCAACACACAACACTCCTCATGATACAGTCTCCTAACAAAGAGGAAACAGCATGCACAATGCATGCAGCAGTTAACACCATTTAAGGAGCTCGGTTGAAGAATTCCGGGGTTGATGAACACATCATCATTGCGACAAAGCTTTGGGGTGCTATTGGCTGAGGGATCTCGTGTGACCAGGTATGCTGCTTTTTGCAGCTTTATCATTCGTCCCGCGTCCCACAAATTGAGACGATGTCATGCATTTGATTGACAGTCCACACTCTAAAATGTGTCTTTTATCCAATGTCTATTACGAAAGCAAGAGAGGGCTATCCCCATTAGCTGTGTTGGATATCAATCACTCAACAAAGTCCGGACATGTACTTATGGGTGTAGCCCATTATCGCTTGATGTATGCAAGACAATGTTAGCATGATGCTGTGTATGAATAAATATGTCAAATTATCTCATATATTGGTAATAGTAGCTAATGTTGACAGTGGTAAACCCGTTGTTTTATTGCAAAAAATATTTCAATGTTAACAAGACACTAGGGTGTATGTAAGAAGCATGCTTTGGGTGAATCAAATGTCAAACCTGCATTTACTTTTTTATTTCTGTCTGTGTGTGTGAACACAATATAACACAACTGTGTGCAGCAACATTCATGGCATTAATATCAATACAGGATGCTCTATAGTACGTACAGTAAACACATTGAAATGACAGCTGCTCAGACCAGAAGCA
>NW_011359887.1:0-3168 GCF_000735185.1 Notothenia coriiceps
CCCAAGGATGTGTGCTTAGCCCCCTTCCTCTTCACCCTGCTGACCCACGACTGCAAACCCAACTTCAGCTCCAACCACATCGTGAAGTTTGCAGACGACACTACTGTGGTGGGTCTCATCAGCCACAACGATGAGACTAACTACAGCAAGGAAGTGAACCAGCTGGCCCTGTGGTGCCAAAATAACAACCTCTTCCTCAACCTGGAGAAAACAAAGGAGATAGTTGTTGACTTCAGGAGAACCCACTACCGACCCCCTCTCCCCCTGACCATCAACGGCGCTGCTGTGGGGCAGGTGACCAGCACCAAATTCCTTGGTGTGACCATCACTGATGACTTCACCTGGAAAAACAACACCGCCGCACTAGCGAAGAAAGCCCAGCAGCGCCTGTACTTCATCCGGAAGCTCAAGCGAGCCGGAGCATCACCCCCCATCATGCTGTCCTTTTATCGAGGCGCCACTGAGAGCATCCTCAGCAGCTGTATCACGCTGTGGTTCGGAAGCTGCACCGCCTCCAACCGCAAGAGCCTGCAGCGCATTGTGAACTCTGCCCAGAGGATCATCGGTGCCTCACTCCCATCACTACAGGACATATATAACACCCGCCTCACCCGCAAAGCAAATCTCGAGATTTCTGGATGTATAACACATGTAGTAATGTTGACAATAAAGCTGACTTTGACTTTGACGTGCCTGTCTGTCTTTCTGTCTGTCGGTCTGTCTGTACATGCATGCATTCATCAAACATATTTTCCCAGCAGCTGCTTTGGTATATTTTGAAATGTTCAATATCACTGAACTGAACAACTAAATGGTTCAGGGAGAATTTTTAAAATGGTTCCCTGTGTGTCAAACAACTGAGTTTGAAATATTACTGTTAGTTTATGAGGCTTTGATTAGTTTAATCTCCACGTAATCTCCTGCTACAGTGAAGCCAGACCTCTCTGATCGTTCCAGCCTCAAACTGAAAAGGAGAAGCATTTACATATCAAAGATTTTGAATAAACTCCTTCAAAACTTGGCCTGCTTAAACTCTCCCTTTTTTCAAATACAGGCCCCAAATGTATCAGCCTTTTATTAAAGCAAATGTGGGGCTATTTATTCCTATAATGCACTGCACTGTAACTGAGCTGTAATTTCAATGCCTTTGTACACTACTTTGTCATTTGTTTTAATCTTATTTAAATGGCTTATATCTTTAATTATAACCATTTTAAATATATACGTAAAAATGTTTTTTTGAGAGGTGGCCGATTTTGTTGGCAGCTCCTATTATTTGGGGTGGTAGTTTCTTCTTTTGCAACCTCTGGTACAAAGAAAACTGTATCAATATTGTGAAGAAAACGTGATTTTAGTTGTTTTCTCAAGTTGTGGATTAAAGGGTTTGACACGCAGCTCCCTGGTCCATTGTTGAAATAGGAGCCGGTGGCACACTGAGGGCTCGCACCATCTGGTGAAGTGTTGATACCCTGCCGCTTATCCGCCCATCAAAGCCCATTGTTTCTGCTTTGTTCAGGCTTCAAAGGGAATATTGGTCAGTCTGGAAAAGCGCACTGCGAAACGCTGCAGAATGCCAACAGGCTCTGAGAGGCAGGTATTCATCTCAGTGCAGTTCAAACTTTGTTTTGGAATCCTGCAGAATCATGTGCAGGGGAAGAAACGAGCTGCTGGCCAAGGGCCCGGGCTGATTCTCCTAAAAGGTTCCGCTAGTGGTGGGTGTACATAATTATTCAAATAAAGATCCTGAGAGCGCTTCAGATGCTTTTTTAATAGATGAGAAGCTTGGTTCTCCTAGACAGTTTATCTATTAAAAGGAAAAATAAATGTTCTCCCTCACAGATGGATTTTTTAAACTGTACTTATTTTTGATTTTGAATTGGTTTAAAGGGAACTGGAATATTTTAAAATGCCAAACAACACTCGCTATGCTAGATTTTGTTCCTTATCACCTTTTTTTCAAAGAGTGAAGGTATTGGCATCCTTTGACAAGTTAATGGTTCTCTTAACCAGTTTACCAAACTTTGATCACCAATGATTGTCCGATGATAACTAGGGGCTGCATGCACTGTCCTACTTTGCATTATTTCACAAGGTTAAGCTGTATTAAACTCAGATAAATCAGTTTGAAGGGCGGTGTATTTTTGTCTCCTTTAAGACCTCTACCATCGACGAGTGGATTGACACTGTTTATGATGACTTAAGATGGATAGGATCACTTTTGCTTTGGAATATCTGGAAAATATGGGAAAAATTAATAATGTATGTTGCACCAGTATGACCAGCATTTTTTCCAAAGTGGATTTTTGTGTTTTTTTATTATAATTTTTTCTATGCCCCCCTTGTTTGAGTATCATTGAAGTGCACGCATGTTCATACTTTATTTTATAGCATGTTTGAAGGTCGGTTAGTCCTGCCTCTGTATTTCCTACAAAATCAACACACTCTCACTCCATAAACGTCCAGGAGCGACGCTTGGTCAGGGTCCCGAGGCGTGCAGTTGTGACGCTCCTAGGCTCCTTCAGCTTCATAAAGGGACGCAAATAGCTTTCAACTGATTGCATTGTATTCTCATCTTCGGCGGGATTTGACGCTCATGGAAGCACGGCATTAGTTTGTGTCGGCTGCCCTTAAAAGGCAATGTGAGCGTCCATTCCCATTGGATAACGGAGAATTGTACACCCGGAAGTAAGTATTCCCCTTACTGTCGATTGATTTGTCAGTGATATCTGCACTACTCATCGACTAAAAAACACCAGATTATCCTTGTTAATTACACAACATTGATTGGTTTAAATTGTGTGCAATGCTTTTGTATTTTTCCCCTTCGATTCGGAGAAACAAATATTTTTTCGGAGTAAAGGATGGAAGAAGACACTACACTACCCAGAATCCCAAGCTATCGTTTAGCTTTAACACCGTTGAACACGTTAAACACCATGTGCTCTGTTTGACAAGCCCCATGATTAGTTCTCAAGCTCTGTGATTGGTTGACCTCCAACTGCATTCCATTCATTCCAATGGCTGGCGTCTATGTCACGTGATCTTCAAATTTCTCCCTGCAGAAAAAAAAAACATGGCCGAACTTCGTTTTATTCTCGGTGGAAAATGCCTATTTTAAAGTTAGTTTGGCCATTCAAATGCGTTTTGATTTCATTTGATGCGAGAAAT
>NW_011359888.1:0-1139 GCF_000735185.1 Notothenia coriiceps
ATGATCAATTTGGGGGGGGCGTAAGGTTAGTAAAGGAGTCCTCCCTTGGACTGTGAGATGTTAATGAGCTAAGCACTGATGGACTTTTTTTCATAAATGTTGCTACAGCAGAATCTGATTATTTTGTAGGTATTCTTATGCAGTGGCTTGTAGTCTAATAACAGAACACCAAAAATGATTAAAGGTGGGGTAGGTAATTTTGGAGAAACCAGCTCGAGCGCGCTAGAATTTGAAAATACACAGCCGGAGAAAATCTGCCACTTACTTACAGAGCCCCTCCTCCAACACACACACGAACGCGCACATGACCAATGAGGGCACGAGATAAGTTTGTGCACAGATGGAAGGCTGACAGGCAGGTAGGCCATCCAGTTATTTTAGCCGGGCCGGCTAAAATGATTGGTCGTACTTTTTACAGTACTACCAACACACTCTCACTCCATAAACGTCCAGGAGCGACGCTTGGTCAAGGTCCCCGAGGCGTGCAGTTGGGACGCTCCTAGGCTCCTTCAGCTTTATTCGACAGTAAGGGGAATACTTACTTCCGGGTGTACAATTCTCCATTATCCAATGGGAATGGACGCTCACATTGCCTTTAAGGGCAGCCGACACAAACGAATGCCGTGCTACCATGAGCGTCAAATCACGCCGCAGATGGGAATACATTGCAATCAGTTGAAAGCTATTTGCGTCCCTTTATGAAGCTGAAGGAGCCTAGGAGCGTCACAACTGCACGCCTCGGGACCCTGACCAAGCGTCGCTCCTGGACGTTTATGGAGTGAGAGTGTGTTGGTACTACGGCTTCCACAGATGACATGTTTTTATGGATTTTTTGTCAAAGCACTTAAGATATTCATTGCTATCTGGATGTTAAGAGCATTCCATGGAATATAACAAAAAGTGTATCTCGAGCCGGTTTCTCAAACTTAATTGTCTTGTTCTGTTGCACTAATGTAGTTGTGATGCTAACTTTTATGAGGTTTTTGTGTATATAATTCCTCTTCTTTGTATTTGCCTCGTTGGCCACTGGGTAGAGCTGGCGAGCAGGATTGGGAGTGTCTGTGGCGGAAAAGTAGAGATGATGCGATCAGGGTCAGTGACCGTTGTTGTGACTAGCGCTGGTGTGGCTGTAGGGGGCA
>NW_011359889.1:0-1645 GCF_000735185.1 Notothenia coriiceps
TTATTCTTCTCCCTGCTCCTTTTCGCTCAATGGTGTTTTGGTAGTCATGTTTTGTGGCAATTATTGTACATTTGGTTTTGCGTACCATGAGCGGGACAAAAATGAAATGAGAGGAAATCCTGATGTTTCTGGAGAAACTGCAGCAAGTGACAGGGAGTGAAGGTGAATAAATAACTCACACTGATAGACATCTATTGTAATAAGTGTGTTCAGTCGCAGTGTGATGCATCCAATGTTCCCCTGAACAACGGTAAACTTTGTTTGTCCCTGTGATTTTTCCACCGGTTACCTTGAAAGTAAATTTCCTAGGTTGAGACAAGAGGCTGGTGTGCTTAGATCTCTGTGTACTGACAGTCAAGATAAGATTTATATCACACAAACTGATAAAAGAACCTCTAGGCCCACTTAAAAACGTGTCTTTCCATTTGGTTTAGGAGTGAATAATAGCCAATTGCCGGAGGAACAGAGGGTGTATGGTTGTCTTATCAGCAATTATACCCCAACAGATTGGAGTTTCGTACAAAGTAAGGGTGTGAACTGGAAAACGTTTGGGACCTGGGAGTTTTTCACGGTCCCTCAAACAAGCTGGACTGCCTCTTGTTAGCTTAATAGTACACTGGTGGGGATTTTCTTCAGACATGTCTCCACAACATTTATGTCTTATCAGGTAAAAGGCTTACATTTGAATACAAAATAATCTAAAAAGAAGCATGATAAACAACAACAATGAATGGAGTAAATACTTCTGCTACTTAGATGGGGATAAAACATATCCTCACTTCATGTGACCTGATGTTATCAGAACAAAGAACAATATCAATGCTATTGGATCATTAACGAGAGACAACTGAACTGTGAGTAACCGTCTGATTCCAAAGTTAGAAAAAAAGAAGACATCGAAACATGTATGGCATCAACACAATCGAATTATACTATAATAAAAAAAATTATCCCCTTTGAGAGAAATGCACTGCAGTGAGATTATTTATCAGTCTCAGGAGAATCAGCCGATACAGTAGACCTGCCCCGGGTGTGTCTGTTAAATCATTTCCACTGCCTTCCTTATTATTTCATGATGATTTCATCATTTTTGGAGAGATCCCGACATAAGTCTCTTCTTTTGATCTGGAGAGTGTTAAATATGTTCTTTATTCTCGCGTCCAGGAGAGAAGCTTTAAAATGAGACTAAATGGAGTCTCTGAAAAGATTCAAATGGGATACTTTCATTAAAAAAGGCGCAGTAGTGTTACAGACAGAATATTGTTCCGGCAGAAAACAGCTGTGATCTGGCTCTCCTGAGCAAGAAGAGAAGGGCGAAATCCCCCGTTCGGTGCCGTTATATATCCTCTGCTGGCTCCTCCCCGCCAGCCGGCTCACCTCGCCTCTCATGTCCGTTGTTGCATTTAAACAGAGGATTGGTACTTTTCACCTTCAACATATGCTTAACACGCCTTTTCTCCTCATATTCTCTTTCATCACTTTTCATGTAACACATTCTAAACGCTGTAATCAATACTCTAAAACAGTGGTCCCCAAACTACGGCCCGCGGGCCGGATACGGCCCGCCTCCACATTTGACCCGGCCCCTTGAACAATTTCCAATATCAGAGACGCATTACCTCCCCCCCCTCCCCGCCCGCCTACT
>NW_011359890.1:0-3954 GCF_000735185.1 Notothenia coriiceps
CCATTCAAATGACAGCGTTGTTTTCCCCCAAAAGTGCGCGGGCCGTATTTTTTGTCCGGAAGTGACGTAGGTGTTACTCTCATCTATAGTGAAGTCAACAAAACTCCATTTATTTATGTATTTACGCATTTTTTCAATGTGTGTTTAAATAAGTAACACTTAGTAAGTAACAATGAGAACATGTTTTAAGAACTCATTAATTTGTAAATTAATATCAAATGTTCTGAACTTTCTTATAAATAAGTTTTGGAAAACTTCATGAAGATGCTTTTGCCAACGCCACTGTCATGCCAAGCCCTCAAACGACAATACCGCAGTGTGAGACTTCCGGTTCCTATTTCCAGCGGTTCTTCAGCAGTTGGACACGTGTTTGCGTTGGATCCTCTTCAAATCATCGTAAAACAAGTAAGCATACCTCCTGAGTTATTAATTACTGCTTTTTAACTAGCAAGTATTTATTTTTCTTGTATTCACTGTTTCGAACGAAGCATCAACATTTTAATGCATGCCAGCGCCATTACAGCTGTTAAAGTTAGACTCAGCCCTGTCGTGCTCATGTAGTCTATTTTTTCGCGCAAATGGTGTTGGGCAAAGTTGCATCAAGTGCTTACCAACGCAATTCTGTTAAAAGTGGTTAAGTTAAGAGTACGTATTAAGAGTCAACTCCTCAAACTGTTCCCCTGTGCCGCTCTAAGTGTTGGCCTGGGCTCCGTCATCCGGCCGGGGGCACAGAGGCTCTGCTGCCGTGCATGTTGTGCGGTAAAATACCTCCGCTAAAACTATTCCCTACCACTTTATAACCCAGCGGTTATGTAAGAGCAAGCTACTAATGCGCCCATTTGATATTAATTCCTCTATATGTATTTCACCGTTTGTTTTACTGTGAGTTATTTATTATATATTTCTACAATCTAGATGTGCAGTTACATTGCATTGAGTTGTTATTATTCAATATGAAGTGCAAACTATATTTGTCATGCTTATGCAACGCTATAGATGCACATCCATGTTTGAATCTGCAGGAGAGTTTACGTTAGCTCTCAGTAGCCAGTGACGGAAGTGCCATTGACTTCAGTTAAGGTGCATTCAGGCGCAATTCAGTAAAAGTGTGTATTGGGCAAAGATGCATTTATAACGTCAGCAGGATGTGTTCAATGTAAAACAAAATCGCAATGTCAGTTTTTTCCAATATTGTGCAGCCCTACTGTGAGTACTGTTCCTCCACACAAACACAATACACTCTGCATAAATATAGCATTGTGTTATGATCTGTGATTAAATTCAACAGACTGAAAAAATGTTTGCCATTGTGGAAACACTGCTGCCAGTGGCAAAATGATGTCCTCTGCATAAGACAAGTGAAGTACACAGCTACAGTTACAACTGCCTTCTCTGCCTGAATATACTCGCAGCACTGAGCTCTGATAAATGATTCATGAAAATCTAATTCTTTCCAAGTGCTATCTGGCTATGTTATATAAATCCGGGTCTTTGTTGTATTTGTACGGTCACTGCTTACATGTCATACTGTAATTATGTTATGAATAATGTGCATATATGGCCATCAGATTCTGGCAATAATGAAGATGTTAAATTCAATGAAAGAAGGTGGAATTCAAAAAATATCTCAACTACTATTGCATGGATTGCCATGTAGTTTTGTACGGCCATGCGTCGTCTTCCGAGGATGACTCATATTGATTTTGGTGAACCCCTGACATTTCCTTCGGCACCACATGACTGACATTTTTATTTATTAGTGAAATATCTTCAATGCCTTGAAATGTGGTACAGATATTAATTCACACCTTAGGATGAATTGTAAAACGTTGATGAACACTTAAAAGCTGTTAAGCCCGGGAGCCCCCCAACATTTTTTTTCGAGACTGTGTCTCAGGGCTTCTTAACATTTATGAAACTGTTGATATGTTATACTAGATTAACGGGAATAATCTCGGCTAACTGAAGATGTGAAGCATTTTAACCAAAACAAAACACAAGTCTCATAAGAAGTGTCTAAATGACCCCTGAGCGAAAAAATGCAAACTGCCTTTGGCACAGAACTCAAGATAAAGAGACCCTTATTACTTATCGTAACTGCACATACAATATATCCAATTAAAGCTGAGACTCCACAAATTATATAGGTATAGTATCATCACTGAGTGATCAGAACTCGCGACAGGGGAAGCAAACACAGACATCACAACACGTACCTTTACGGGAGATCGTCTCAACGTAGCTGTCAATCTGATCAAAAGAACGTGTTCAATGGCATTAAAACGAGAAAAAACGCAAATGAATTGGTTAATCCATGGGTTAATAATGTGTCTGTCGCTTTGAAAAAATTATTTATAATCCAAAGTTCCATATTTATGTAAAAATCGGAGAAAAAAAAGTTAGCTGCTAATGGTAGCCAACAGAGTGTATTCAGCTTCCGGTTTTGGCCACGCGTCACTCTCACTCCTTATTTGGTAACGTGTTTGTGTATTTGGGAGTTCAGCTCGATTCCATTGGCTCTGATGGTTAGAAAGAGATGTCAATCATCAAAACTGACCAAGGGGGGCCAGAGATATGGAAAATCCATCCAAACGACCCCAGAAGTGGTTTTTTTTGCTAAATCTCTCCAAAAAGGTCAAATATCACTTGTTTTGCATCAATCTTGATACAGGGTACTTATTATATGTTGTACTTTGGATTCCTAAAGCTTTTAGTCTACTAACCCATCATCCAAGGGTAGTTTTCACTATAAGTAAAAAATAATTTTTGGACGGACACTATAATTTACATAGTTTTTTACTATGTCCAATCTGAATTTTCTTTAACATAAAAAACATCTATATTGATTCTGACTTTTCTACATCCAACTCACAGGTTTATCATTACTTTGAGAAAAAAGATTATTAATTTAACCCTTTTAGAAGGGAAGATATGGTCATTTGTTCTGAATGTCAAGGTCAGCTGTAGAGAGGTTAAAGTTAAAATAATTGGAACTTTGGCCCAATCCCACGCCCTACACCACACACACACTACACACTACACACTAGTGTTGTCACGATACCAACATTTTGGTTTCGATACCGATATCAATTGAAGAATTGCGATTCCGATTCTTTTTCGATACTTTTCTTTTATTATTTTCATGATCAATAAAATTGTAGTTTATCTGTTAAGTGTTTTCTTACTAAATGGTCTCTTCTTTATACTTGAGTTTATGTGATTTCTTTGATAGTTAACTTTATATTTTATTAACATGTAATAGTACATTAATATAAATAATTATTGACCAAATGTACATTGCAGATGAGCATGATGTAATTATGTTATCTATCACATTCGCTAACCTGTCTGTCTTTAAATTCTTTAAACAGCTCTGGATGCTGTTGGGGCAGAACCTCTGCTCCGCGCGTTCCTCTATGACAGCCAACCCCAATTAGCGGCCCGCGGGCCAGATCCGGCCCGCGAGAGGCAAATGCATAGCCCGCGCTGATCTACTGGCATTCACTTGTTATAACATAAAAACATAAAATAAAATGTCCGCGGTTTCGCTTTATTTTGACCTCCGTCGACACTTGTAAACCTGACCCATGACCTTATCGCGTGCATATGCAAGACGTGCTTCGCGCGCTTGACTTACTCGTCACCACCTGGAATAGCGGCAAACACATATAAACAATAGCTCGCCAGCTAGCCGCCTGTCATCCCAGCCCAGCGATTGACCAACATGACACTAACGGGCCGTGGATAACTCAAACCCAGGATGGAATTCGCAAAGAAGAGGAAGGTAGACCAGGAGAACCGTCAGTTCAAAACTGACTGGACTGAGAAGTATTGTTTTTTTTACCGGACCACGTCAATGCTAAACCGACTTGTTTGATTTGCATGCAGAATGTAGCTGTAATCAAATCAGACAACCTGAAGCGGCACTTCACCTCAATTCATGCTGCCAGTTTT
>NW_011359891.1:0-3335 GCF_000735185.1 Notothenia coriiceps
GAAATGCAGTTTTCAATATCTAAGAGATAAGTTCGATCTGGAAAGGGATGACCATTTTAGATACTTACAGGTGAGAGACTATTATATAAAAGAAATAAAAATGGATAAAAACACTAAACAAAATGGGGTAATTAAGGTCATGATTGAAGCATATGAAGGGAAGAAAGGCAGGGTGATTTCAGCTCTATATCAAGCTCTGTTGGAGAGTAGGGGGAATTCAACTCTACATATAAAAGAAAAGTGGGAGAGAGAACTCGGGATTGATATGACAGAGGAAGAATGGTATAATGTATGTAGAGTGCAGCATTCAACTTCTGGGTCAAGGATATGGAGGGAATTTGTCTGGAAAAACATAATCAGATACTTCATAACCCCAAAGATAAAAGGGAGGTATGCCCCGGAACAGAACGCATGTTGGAGGCAATGCGACGAGGTGGGGGCAGACGACACACACACATTTTTTTTAAATGCCAAAAGATGAAGGGACACTGGGAGGAAGTGTGGGGAGTATTGAAGGGGATATTAGGTTATGAGGTTCCTAAGACCAGCCTGATGTTATACTTGGGGAATCTGGTACAGGAAAACACACAGGGTGGGGACAGATACCTGATTAAGGTGCTGCTGGCTGCAAGCAAGAAAACAATTACCAGAGCATGGTACAAAGCAGATCCTCCTACAAAGGAGCAATGGCTGGGAGTAGTACAGGAAATATTTGACATGGAGAGATTCCCACACATATTGAGGGTCCAGGAAGGGACATTTGAGTCCAAATGGGAAAAATGGGTTGAATATAAAAGAAAAATGAACGACACCACAAATTGAGAGTTGGAACCAGATCATGATGTTGCATTAAAATAGGATAGAAAGCTTCCATGTCACTGTTTGCTTTTTTTTTAAATTATTTTTTCTGTAATTCAATTGTATACTGAACTATATGTGGTTTTGTATGTTTATAAAAATGTCAATAAAAATGTAACTGAAAAAAACATTCCTTTCCTCCAGGAACCGGCACCAACGCCTGCTACATGGAGCAGATGAGGAACCTGGAGCTGCTGGATGGGGACGAGGGCCGGATGTGTGTGAACACAGAGTGGGGCGCTTTCGGAGACGACGGCGCTCTGGAGGACCTGCGCACAGACGTGGATCGGGAGATAGACGCAGGATCTCTGAAGCCTGGCAAGCAGCTGTGAGTCTCTGAGCGTATCTGATTTACTACTACATGAAATGTATCAAATCAATGGTTCTTTAATTTGATATATTTATAGTATTATTATGACATGGTGTGCTCATTTTCAGATTCATATCAGTATGTAGTGTCTCTACTGTGACATGTCTCCTTGCTTTAATGTTCACAAAGCTCTTTATTTTTCTCATACTGCCTGTGCTGCAGCACCTCTTTTCACCCTCTGTCTGAAACCAGAGCCCAGTCTGCTCTGATTGGTCAATCGCTTACAGATGTCCCGCTCCTTAGCTTATCACGTACAATGTGTTAAGAGTGTTAGCCAATAGAAACCCAAGTGTTACATATTGATATCATTATGTTAAGGAAGAAAACTAAGGAGTCCAATGGAGGCGTTTGTGGGTCAGAAACTCCCTCTGGAAGGAACACAGGGATTTTATTCTTTGCAGACCATTCACATGCACACAAACATATATAACACACTACAGAAAAGAGAAATCAAAAAGCATAAGAGGGCCCCTTTAAGTGTAGTGTGTTTGCCCACTGTCACAGGGTTGCACTACACAATAGCTTAGTTTTTGTATAACAAATATTTTGATTTGGGTACCCTGTGTAGTGTTCCCGTTTTATATGTATGTTCATTTTTATATAAGGAGACATTCATATTTAAATATACAACATGTTATTAATCAGGAAGAGTAGAAATAGAATAGTTTCCACCCTCAGTGACACTGACTTGGTTTGATGAGCTGAATTGACTTTTATAATGGTGCTAATGGTTAATATTGGACTGTAATTTAGACATGAAATGTAGAAGACCACACAGACTTAATCAGTTAATGTGGCTATATGATTCCAGTCAGTGTTTACAGAGAAACAGTTGCAGTAATTTTCGATTTCCATCTCTTAATGGCAATATATGATTTTGTGTGCAAATACATGCACCGTGGATTGTTGAAAATCTGTCAAATGTTCTTACTTTAATGATTCTTACTATCTGTAGATCCATATTTAAACAGAAACACATAGTTCATATCATGCAGATGGTAATCAAGCTGTACACTTGGAGAGAGCATGTGCAGCCACAAGCTTTGTATTGAAGAAGAAGTTTTGATTAAGGAAATTATTACTAGTTGATTCAGGACATGGTTTTATTAGTTGTGTTTTTTGCAGATTACAGTAAAAGAGTGTATATATGCACACCGCAGTTAAAAGTCGAGGTGCGAGATTTGTGACTGCAATATAAAGCATTCAATCAAGATCAATCAAGCTGCAAACCCCCTGTAGCCCTGCAGCCCATATAAGAATATAGGGATGGACATTTTGTATTTAAATTCATATAATACACATCAAATGGCCAGATGTAACCCTATCTTATTCAGACTAGCTCAAGTTATGTCTTAATATGGCTCATACGTGCACTTAGGTTTTTCATTTTATTTGATTTGTTCCGATCTTGGTATGCACAACTTAATGTATAATAATGGTTTACAAAACATGTCTCTATAAACACACCATTGACCAAAGGAGCAGGGAGAAGAAAATAATCTTATATTACCTGCCCCTTTCTAGATAAAACAAAAATAAATAAAAATAGATAGTCTGTCCTTCATAACAGTATCGTAGGATAATAAGAGAAACACAAAAACATACTACAAAAAATACTTATTTCCCACTTGACAGTTAATGGAAAGAAACAAAACAACAACACCTAAACATCACATGTACAAGGACACGTGCAACACCCTCATCTGAGATCTACTGGAGAATGCTTTCTATGCTGCCTTTCTGCAAGAAAAACCATCAGAAAGTAACTACAACAGAGTTAATATTATGTATTTATTTCAACAAGGCCCATGCATACAAATACATTACTCTCAGAAAAGAGAGGAGATTAATTATGCCAGATCTGGCTGTCCTTAGGTCGGTACATAACAATCAACAAACACTAAAAACATTGCATAATCTCTATCACATAAACAATTATAAAACACGAGTTAAAGGTGGGGTAGGTAATTCACTTCAGAAACACTTTTTGTTATATTCCATGGAATGCTCTTAACATCCCAATAGCAATGAATATATTAAATGCTTTGACAATAAATACATAAAAAAATGTCATCTGTGGAAGCCGTGGCGCTGTGAAAAGCACGAC
>NW_011359892.1:0-2024 GCF_000735185.1 Notothenia coriiceps
TCACTCTCTGTCCTACACGCCTTGTTGGAGCTCCTACCCCCTCCTCCCTATGAGCCCGCTGTGCTCTGATTGGTCAGCTCGCCCACTCTGTTCTGATTAGTCAACCACCGTTACAGCTGAACATCAGGGTTTATCTTTTACAATGGCGTTTGTTAGCAACCAGAAAAGAACACCAGTAATGACAAACAGATGAGAATGCTGCGTGGGGTCTGGGTGCCGTGTTGGCGTGACGTTGCAGGGCTCGCTGGTCCGCCCTGTGGGGCTCGAGGAGCGGACAGTGTGAACTGGTGTCGTTTCCTGGTTAAACACAGGAGGAAATCCACCTCACACTGTCCACTCCGGGGACCTCGCGGGGCGGACTCGTGAGCTCTGTAATGTCCCGCTAACGATGGCACTTGTCTATATCCAGCATCCAGGGAAACACAGCGGGAGATCCACAATACTGTCCGCTCTCGGAGCCTCGCGGGGCGGACTCCTGAGCTGCTCGGGAGTCCACCCTGGCAGAGGGTGTGCCTATTGTTCTATAGCTGTGTACCAATTGGTCCATTTGAACTTAGTGACGTCAATAGGCCCCGGAAGAAACAAATGGAAAAAGAAAAATCTACAACGAGGCGTTCTGGGGCAGCATAGACACATATTTTCTGTGTTAGAATTTTACTCGCTACAGGGTGTACTTTGAGGGTTTGTGACTCTGCAGATCGTTTACATGCAGAAAAAGCTAAATAACACACAAGGGGACGGGTAATAACCAGAAAAGTATGACATGCGACCTTTAAAACTATTATGTATAGAGAGAATAAAGGCAAACAATGTGGACATACATGACACTACAGTTGCACGACTCCTGACATTTCCCTGTGTTTTTTATATTTCTGTTGTAAATTATTGTCTTTTATTGTGATTGTAGTGATGTGTTTTTATTACATGTACAGCACTTTGGCTCGACCAAAAATCGATGTGCTATATAAATAAAACTTGATTTGATTTGATACATTGCTGCAACAAGGCTTCCTTTCTTAGGATAGTGATAATTTGAGGTGGGCACAGGATAGACAACTGTTTTGCCTCACAGACTTCCTCTACATAACTTACAGTAATGTGGAGCAACCCACAGTGGGATATTCTCACATTCTCTCCAAGGTGGAACCATCTTTTGTTGTTGTTTGGCAGCAGTTCCGAAAAGATTTCCAATGGCAGCAGTATACAGTCTATATGCTTCAGATGTATGCTATATTTGGAAAATATATTTTGGCCATGATGAATACTAAATCAAAGACAAAAGGCAGAACACCACTGATGTGGCAATCTGTTTTTTCAACTTCTTTTTATGTAATGTAATTGTTTTTCTTTGACGTAAAAAGTGCCTTCGTTGTGGGATTTCATGTTGTTGCTCTAGAACCTGGGAGAAAAAAACCACTTCATTGAAACTACGTCTGCCTGGTTGGATGCTGTAAAGTAGAACGTTGTTTTAGGTGTGTATGTGTGCCTCAACAGTCTTGTCCGTGTGAAAGAAAGGAAAGAGAGAGAAAAAGACGGAGGAAGAATATGTGAGCACACAAGCAAGTAGGCACATTTAGCTGATTAGAGGAGTAGGCCTGATAATCCTATAAGCAAGGCATCAAAAATGACTTTATATAATAAGGAAAAAAAAGGCATGGGTGGCAGGCAGAAATGAATGGGAAGTGAAGAGTGTCCCCATTTTCCTAAGTAGTTCTAAGCAGCATTAGTGCCTCTTAGCTGAACACGCCAAACCTGGGATTCAAACTGAATCCTTGCCGGGCGAGGCTTAGGATGTGTCACTGGCATTGTGTGTATGCAATCCCACACAAACAGCGTGGCCATCACTGATGCATACACACTGTGTTTAATATTATGCACCCAGTCGGCACACGTAAAAACCTCTTTGACTATTTAGCCTCAAATTCTCTCTCTACCGCTCTTTCCGTGGAATATCGGCTCATATCCCTATGGCACATCATCTGAATCTATGACAAGATGACAGATGCCCCACATCATGACAATTC
>NW_011359893.1:0-11186 GCF_000735185.1 Notothenia coriiceps
CTTTTTGATAAAGCTTATAGTTAGGGCTGATTAGATTCAGCCCCTAGTTTTGCTGATATAGGCTTAGTTTGTCGGGGGACATCTTACTTCTTCCTTCTCTCTGTCTATACCTGTGTACTCTCATGTTCCGATTAACCCAGCTTCCCCAAATTTCTTTCTTTTTGGTGTCTATATACGCCGGGATCCGGAGTCATGGATGATCCTGCGGTCCTGTGTCATGGATCGCGAGTCCTGGATCTTGAGTCGTGGCTGTGGTCCTGGATCATAAGTCCTGGATGGATATCCTCGTGGATTCATCTTCCTATTATACACACATGCATTTCCAAACATTTGGACTACCTATGTTGCAAATGTATTATCTTTTCAATTTACACACGGCATCTATTGCACGTCTGTCCGTCCTGGGAGAGGGATCCCTCCTCTGTTGCTCTCCCTGAGGTTTCTCCCATTTTTCCCTTTGAACTGTGGGTTTTCTCTGGAAGTTTTTCCTTGTACGATGTGAGGGTCTAAGGACAGAGGGTGTCGTATTGTCATACTGATATTCTGTACAAACTGTGAAGTCCACTGAGACAAATGTAACATTGGTGATATTGGGCTATATAAATAAACATTGATTGATTGATTAGTATTGTAGGAAGCAAGTACTGCATGACCTCTGGAAAATGCTAATAACTTAAAATTACTATTTTCCAGAATTAAGTATATAACATCACTTTGATTCTTAGATTAAAATCTAAAAATGGCAACAGAAATGCATCAATCTGGACGCTAATTTCCCATGTTTTTTTTATTATTGGGGACAGTAACAGTTGAAATTTGTCCATATTGAGTAGGAAAAACAGCAAATAAACAGCAGTTAAACAGGCTGCAGTATAATCGTGACGAGAAAATCCTCACCGTGAATGTTAGTGTTTGTGAAAATACTTTAGAAAGAACCCTAAAGTGATATTATTGTTGCTGTTTACCTATTGCTTGATATGGTCAGTTTGGTATTGTGGCATGTGACTTGTTGCTTGAAGACAACGGTGGAAACGTAAGTGAGAAGATTATTATTTTATTATAGATATATATTTTGCTGTCCGGTTCTCCCTGTCATGTTTTCCTCCTTGTGTATTGTCTGGTCCCTCTCCCCGTGTTTTTCCTCCCTGTCGTTAGTTTCCCTGATGTGTCTAATTGTCTGAGTGTGTTCACCTGTTGCTCTTGTGTTTCTCCTCCCCTGCCCGGCTGTTTCTCGTCTCGAGATTACCCCTCCCTGTATTTAGTCTCGTCTCTTGCTGTGTTCAGTATTGGTTCGTCTTTTGTTGGTGACTTAGTTAAACCGGGGAGTGTTCTGTTTGTCCGAGTTTTTTTATTATCCTTGAAATAAAGGTGATATCAGTGTTATCTGCATTTGGGTCCTGCTTGCTTCACTCTACTGTAACAGAACCAACCAACAAAGGATGGGACCAGCAGATCCATTTGAGCAGGAATTATTGGATTTTTCCTTTTCTTTGGCTTACTGCTCTGATCGATGGAGGGGAGCGTCCGGGGTTCAGCAGCGAGAGGCTGCTCTGGCAGAGGCGCGCCAGATGGCTACGGAGAAACCAGGCTTGGTGAAATTCTTACCTGGCTGGATTTTGAATTTTCCTCTCGGTGTGTAATTCCCGGCCTGCAGCCATGGTTCTGTAGTCCCTTCTCTAGTCCCTTCCCAAGTCCCTTCTCTAGTCCCTTCTCGAGTCCCCTCTCTAGTCCCAACTCAAGTCCCTTCTCTAGCCCCTTCTCAAGCCCCTACTCTAGTCCCATCTCAAGTCCCTTATCGAGTCCCCTCTCCAGTTTCCTCTCAAGTCCCCCTCAAGTCACCTCTCGAGTTCTTCGCCTTCGAGCCCCGCCCCCTGAGTGCCAAGTTCTTCGCCCTTGAGCCCGGCCCCTTGAGAGCCGCGGTCTTCGTCCTCGAGCCCGGCCCCCTGAGTGAGAACTGAGACAGACCAGATCAAACAAGGTTTTATGTCTCTGTAAGGTCATTTCCATATTTTTGTCAGAGCCTTGTAATACTAATCTGAGCCTGTCAGAAGTGAAAGAAAATGCATTTATAGTGGAGTTGCATTTCTGTTGGATTATTGCAGAGGGATTACATTTCAGCCCATTTAGCAGCTGAAGCACTCTTACTTGAAATTATGTTCACCCCATTTATCAATTCGACACAACTTAATGGAAGAGCGGGTCTACTGTAGGTTGAAGAATGTAAAAGTTACACTTGTAAATGCAAAAACATTTAAGCATGATATAACTTAACACGTGAGGCCTTGTAAAAACCAACCCCTTCTACTGTCAGTATAAAATAAAAGTTATTGTGTAGTTAAACATTTATACTTGTCTGTTTTTGTTTTGTTTTGTGCCACTGACCAGCTCTGCCTTGGTTCTGTCAGTGCCCTGAGACAACATGAGTTATGGGAAGTGTCCTCGGAACTGTCAGAGAATAATTCTTCCTTACTCCTAAGATATTTAACCTTATTGCCTGTTGACGTTAATAACCAACCCTGACTCTGTTATCTCCTTTAAAGAATGTGCTGCTGCACTTATTCTCAGGTTTATGACCGATCAACTCTCGGTCACAGAGCCTAAGAGTCAGGCAAGTGTTTCAGTGTCTCCAGATGTTGGGGATATCTCCGGTGTGCCCAGCTGTTGATTAACTCTCAGTAAGCTAGTTAAAAGGTCTATCGAGAGAGAGGCTGGTCAGAATTGATGTGGCAACCCACCGGTTGAAGAGCAGTCAGAACCTCTGGCTGCTGTGACTTGTGATGTGAAATTCTCCGGCCGATACTTGTAATAAAACACCAGTGTATGACATCAAAGCTCCAACTCTCCTCGTGTCTCTCTGAGTCCTGACTCTCCATTACTGCAGAAGTTTCCCTTACAGAAACAAACTATCCTGTCACCTTACTGGTCAAGTGACTCATGTCTGTCTTGGTAACACTTCAACAACTCCATGTCTGGTTCTCCTTCTGAATCCAGGGGTATGTGGCCACTGTGTCTTTGCTTATACAAGGATGGTTTAAGAGGTAAGGAACTGGTCAAGGGTAAGAGTGATGATTTCTCTTGCAGCCTCACTGGGCCCCCTTGATGTGTTGCCAGTTCAGGGTCTAGATCAGGGGTATTCAACTAAAATTCAACGAGGTCCAATTAGAGAAAATCTCCCCATGCAAAGGTCCGGAACATCAAAATGTCTAACTTGCTATATGAATAAGTGTGATATATATTGAAGTAGGCTGTAGCTTTATTCACGTCTGCATGTAATCAACAACTTACTGCCAATCAAATAAAGAAAGTACAATTCAAAAACAACAATATTTATTGTCAATTAACATTGAACTATACAGATATACAGTAAATACTGTGGATATGTGTAATGTTCCTCACGGGCTGCATTTAAAAATAAAATAGAGAAAATAAATAAAATAGCTTTTGAAAATATGTGCATCTTAAAAGTGCTTAATTTTAGAAGTGTAGCAGCAGCTTGAGTTCCCCTTTTTCTTTGTTAACCGTTTCACATCATGACTTAACAGTCTGTTAAGTCATGATGTGAAACGGTTAACAAAGAAAAAGGGGAACTCAAGCTGCTGCTACACTTCTAAAATTAAGCACTTTTAAGATGCACATATTTTCNGAAAGAGGGAGGAAAAACACAGGTGAAACGATGCATTGCCGCTGGCTGTAGTAATGTCAAGTCTGCCGAAGTGGCGATGTTTCTGTTCCCAAAAGATGAAGGTGAGCCTGGCTGGTGTCATTGTTTCGTAGATTCGTTCATTGATCATGATAAATAAAGGCCACTGGTCGATTCGAGAGAGAGAGAAAGAGAGACTGAGAGAGTTACAGGGTTGTCGTTAGCATCTGGTGCTAGCTCGGAGCTAACGGAGATTAGCTGTTTCCACAATAAGGAGAGGGAGAGTCCTCTCCTGTGGGACTGAGAGAGATAACGTCAGCTCAGGGAGGTAAACTGTAGCCTAAGTTATCTCAGTGGGTTTGGTCATCTATGTAAACAAATATTTCCATCTATGTAATATTAGTTGTATAAAATAGGTTAAGAAATCCTTCCAATGTTTTTTGATTATTGAAATATATGTTTCATATGAGTGTTGAGAGCTGTATCCATAAATCTCTTAATGTTGCCCTCAAAGTGCACCAGATTGATCACTTTCCTCATCTATCCTGTCCGAAAAGCTGTCCAAATCAATCATTTCTCTCACACTAGTATCACTTTCCAAAGTCTCCACCATGTTTACAATCACAACTGGGTACATCTTGTGACGTCACAGCCACTATCGTCTGCAACTTCCGTTAGGCTCAGACGGCAAAATTAATAATTCATTCATTCATTAATTATGAAAAATTATTTTAGCCATGAACAGGCACAATGATATGTAAGGAATGAAACTGCCATTTCATTTTGGCGCAAAAAAATGCACTTCACAGGGTCTTTAAACATATTAATTTCTTTGGTAAAGTTGGGCACTTTAACATGGGGTATATCGAGTTCAAGGGCCCATTATATGAACTGTAGTTTTTGGCTCTTCAGTGCTTAGCTTAAAAGTCAGCACTTGGATAGGACCCTAAATGGGCCGCAGGTTTGTGGAAAACGGGTTTTCATGCGTGTAGAACAGCAATTTGTTTTATTGATTAAGTAACGGCTTTCTCATAAATTCTTTGGATCAATTGTTGACACATTGTTAGTGTTGCTTGCTTTAACCAAATATTAAAAGCATGTTGCATCTGCTCCCAGAGACTAATGGCCTCTGTGTCTATTATTATTATTATTATTATTATTATTATTATTATTATTATTATATCCTGACGCTGTGAGTGTGTGTTTTTTAAACCTTATTATGTGCATGTGTTGGCACAAACCTGGTGAAGAGGATGCAGAGCAGGAGGGGACAACACGGGAGGCCAGGATCTGACTCAGCGGACAGAGATTACAGATGCACCAACCACCATTCACTTCGCTTTTTTTTATTCTAGTGATGTGTAAAAATGTGACTGCATGTGCCCGCCCATCCAACAAGCTGCATGCTGAGCAGAGTGTGGGCACCGGCGCAGTGGTGTGTTGAAGGACAATGGTGCAATTTGGAGGCGGATCCAATCGGAGTCTGACTTTCTAAATTTAAACTGTGACAAAAGCTGTGTTCCTTCACTTCCTGTCATCCAGCTTTTCCTCTCTGCACTGATAATCCAGAGCCTATGGTCTGCATGCTTCTGTTCTTTATTATTAAAATGACTACCCAACCAGCATTAGCTAACATTTGACATTCAAATACTCTTTTCTTCTGTGCTTTGATTTAAAACATCTCTCAAAACTCTCCAGACCCAGGAACTGCAAGGGAAAGTGTATATCCCCCCCCCCTTCATTCACACAGATTTGTCACAGCTTTTCTTTGAGAAGGATTATGAAAAGTACATCTGTCGTACAGTGGAATATTGAACTCTTGGTAAAGTCAGTTCTGCACAATGAATATAAAGGAAACACTGCTGTAGATGAAAGTCACATTAGCATTTATCTAGCCTTTGCAACACGTTTGTTCAAAAAGTTGCAGCACAACAGTATGTTCCCATTAGCAACAAAGCGTCTGCTAATAGGGATTACTGTCCTTGCTGCAGTTGCACTCGAATACAAGAATCTTGCATTACTTATTAAGAAAAGTTCCCTCTGAGTTGCTATGGGAAATAATTGTTTTCAGCTCTGACTAGTGAGACTAATACATTGTAAATACTGAGCTTTTTGTCTGTAAGCTTGATGATGTGGTGTTTTTTTTATAGCTGTCAATACAGCAATTGTGCAAAGGGCTCCTTGTTCTTCTTACAATTAAAATGATCAGATTGCACAGTCAAATAGCCTCTTACATCTTTATTTTAAATGTTAGCTTCAATTAAGTTCTTCCAATGCCCAGCAGATTGTGATTTCAGTCCCTGGTCTCATTAGCACAGAATAAAATGCCTTTACATTGAGATATAGCCACTCATTTTCCTGCCACACATAATCCTTCACTCCCACTGTGAATCAACTCAATTTGTCCTTCACGTTGGCCCTTTTTGCTCGTGAATGCGGGGACCTGCACCTTTAACTCCACACTAATTAACAGGACGGCTGTCTCATAGATCATTAGTGTCCCCCTGTCTTCATCATATAGGCCCTTGTCACCCCCTCCCTCTCTAATGGCCTGCTCTCCTCTCGTGCCTTATCTCCCAAGGCAGTGTGGGATATCTGTATCAAGGACCTGACCAGCAGTGGCCTTTTAACAGGCTCGTTTTCTAACATGATTTCTGCCTCGCTGTGCACCTTTAAATGTAATCACACTTAACCCTGAGATATAAAAGAGGCTTTTTATTTGATGGCAGATGGCCACTACTTGTTAGGTGGATCCAAAGATGATGTGACAAAGATTTCATTACCTATTCTACCAGGGTAATCAAACACACATCTGGGAAATATTGGATTACATGAAGAGTCTTGCTTGTGTAGGCTGATGCTCTAAGCATTTAGGTTTTAATTCACCAGTATTAAATAGGCTTTATTGTGCTTTTTTAGGTTTTCCCTTTCCCGTAGTGGTAATATAGTTTTATGTTTATGTAAATGGTTTGCAAATGCTAAAAGTTCGCTCCAGTGGGACCTTCTCCCACACTCTCCCCAGTCTGAAACGCCTCCATTGGACTCCTTTGTTTACTTCTGCGACAAACTGGTTCCAGAATCTATGGACTACAATTAGAAAAAGCTGATTGATTCTGTATTTCAATATGATATTCAAGCTTTATGGAGCGTTATTTCTTGATCTTTGAAAAAAGCAAATGCATGGTTGTGAACTATAAAAAAAAAGTAAGTAAAAGTAAAAAACAGCAAATCCATCCATCCTTCTTTTTATACAGGCTCTGACTCACTGGCTTGTTTTGTTCTGAATAATACACAGTGTGAAAAGCTTTACTTGAGTCTTTGTTCTTTCTGTAATACTGTCATGCATGGCCTTGATTCTCTAGTCGCCACACAGTAGCTGATCTCAGCCTTGATATTCTCTCCATGATAGCATTCATGTTATGCCAGCACTGGATATTTTGCTGATTTTGTACAGCATAAAACATATTCACATAAAAAAAGCATTGCTACACAGAAGACACGGTTCGGTTTTTACCGCTTTTAGGGGAATGGTGCGAGTTCAGTACAGCAAAAACACCCCCAATGCTCAAAGATCAGTTTTTTCTTTCAGTTAACTGACTGTAGTGGAAGTGTCTAAGAACAAGAACATCCTCTTGCTTTGTATTGAAGTTGCATTTTGCACACTGCCAACTTTAGCAAACACGAAAAGGCAACAAGTCATATACGCTTCAAACCTAAGAAAACATAACCATTTGAAAATACAAATAATACAAAATGTGTGCATTATAGCCAAGTTATTTCTACCTTGGCTATATTTAAACATTCATAGCCAAACGTGTATCTTCCCTTTTAATCAGCTCATCGGTAGAGGCCGTTCTACGGTCAGTGTTACATTAGTCATTTTGTGACTGACTGATGCACCAATCAGCTTGCTGTAGTTACTTCACAATGTTTTGTGGTCGAGCTTGAACTTTGGTTACAAGTGACGCTTATCAATTTATAGACCGTACACTGCGATATCTCCAGCGAAAACATGACCTGTTACAGCCCATAGTCTTCACGCCACATCCCCTGCTGAAAAGTACTACCAAAGTTTGAGCCATGTAAAGAAATAGCAAATGTTAAAGTGCCCAACCATTGAAAGTCTGTGAACCATACTACTGCTTGTTCTAACATAACAGTCAGGACAATCCTCCAAAAACCATAAAGCCCAGCCATGCGGAGTGTGACTGGTTTTCTTTTTTCTTCCCTGTCCCGCGGCATCATTAAAGAGAACGGAGAGTCTTTTCAGGATAACAGGGGTTTATAGAGAGCCACTGGCTGTGGACAACGAATCATTATACATGTTCTCTGCCCTCTACTACTGCACCTTCACATCCTCTCTCTTCTTTTCTCATTGTGCTTTTCTTTTAGGCCAGTTACGCACTAACTCTCACTTCTTCAATTTATTGTTATTGTATAGGGGTGTAACGGTTCACAAACATTTCGGTTCGGTACGTACCTCGGTTTTTAGGTCACGGTTCGGTTCGGTACGTTTTCGGTACAGCATCAAAAATTATCACAAAACATAATTTTATTTTGGGGTTTTTTAAATTATTATTAAACTGTGAATAATGTATTCACTCAAATAAATACAAAATATAATAAAATAAACATTAAGGTTCAGCATTTCGATGAACTGAAATAATCTGTATTTGAACTTTACTGTACTAGTACTCACAAAACATAAACTATTAGTTTTGGGTTTTTAATTATTATTAAACTGTCAATATTCACTCAAATAAATACAAAATATAATAAAATGAACATTAAGGTGCAGCTGAACTGAAATAATCTGTATTTGAACTGTACTGTACTAGTACCTAAGCAGCCAGTTGGACATTATGACTTGCTTGTCATTGTATTTACATGTTTTTTTTAAGAAAAATGTACTTGTCCACATTGCTCGCCGAAAGGGCAGATATGCTGGGACTAACAATGTCTCCTGCTGTGGAGAACACCCTCTCGCTAGGGACTGAGGTAGCAGATACAGCCATGTAGTGCTTTGCTAACATAGCAACATAAGGATATTTGGCGTTTGTAATAGCTTTGGCTCGGTCTGAACTTTTTGCGAGTGGTGGAGGCTTAAATGCTAGTGGGAGTTGGGTTTGCACTTCAGTCTTTTTTCTTTTGGTACCGGTAATATTCACGTTCGGGTGATGCCTTTTCAAATGAGTGTGCAAGTTTGATGTATTGCCAGCCGCGTAACCAATTTTAGTTGAACAATGCCGACAAACAGCTTTGGTTCGGTCCACCTGTCTTTGTCCGTCATCCTTGTACGTAACTGCGAAACCAAAATGTTCCAAAACCGGAGACTTCAATGATGCTGAAGGATTTTCGAGCTCAACTTTATCTGCGTTCGCCATTTCCTCAAATTATTGACTACATTTGAACGCATCCCTGTGACTAGCTCTCATAGTATGCCTCTCGTCCAATGAAATGACTTGCTCGCTCTCTGACGCGTCGAACCCAATGTGAGCAAATTACTCTGAATTACTTCCTAAAAGTTGTTCACGTTCTCAATTTTTTACATTTAACGTTATATTCGTTCGGTACAAACGTGTACCGAACCGAAGGGCCCGTACCTAATAATTTCGGTACGGGTACATGTACCGTTACACCCTTATTATTGTACCATCTTTTCATTTCTCCACAATACAGGGTCAGGGCTTTGAAAATAACTATTTGTAAAGCAACACATGGAGCTCAAAAGAAGAAGACAAAAGAACATAATGCAGAGTCGTGTGAGGCAGTGCTTGGTTCGGCCCAACAAATCCAACTAAAGACCAGATTGGTTTATCACGTCGATATTTCATAGAGATAGTGATAAGCGGGGTTGTGTAGGCGACAGTTTCAAACACCAAAACAGTTCTAGTTAAGCATGCTCACTTATGAAATAAATAAAACTGAATTCAATTGTGAGTTCCCTACTAACTCAGAACCCCATGCTGAAATATAAATAATAATAATCTCTCCCAAACAAAAAAAGTGGAAATGTATTAAAAATCTATCCCAACACAAGCGGGCAAATAAGGGACATATACAAATTGAACTCTTATCAAATTGAGCCCTTACACTAGATCACTACTTACTTTCAATCTGGGGCTGCCCACCCTTACACATTTTTTACAAGTTGCAACTTCTAGATAAGCTCTATAGTTTTTAGGTGGGTGGACCTAGAATTGTTCATCCATTTTCAAGACTTAAGCCTAAATCAATTTAACTTGGTAAAGTTTTCGTCAAAGTCACCAGTTTTATCCTTTCAACTTTCTCAACATGTCATCTTTCGTATAATATCACATTATCAGAATTTTACTCTAGAAGTTCTAAAACAATGTGCAAACACAGCTTCTTTCTCTCGTCTGCCCACTTAGGCCTTTCTGTCTTACCTGGTTTAAATCTTTGACCCAAGCAGCTAATTGACGCGGCCCAGAACTTCTATTGTGTCTTGGTATATGAGGGCAATCTAGACCATAGGTCAGTAACAGGCGGACCGTGGTCCGTATCCGGACCCAGACGCCGACCTATACAGACCCGGACCTATAATCAATACATTAATAGGGGATTTAGATTTTGACGGGCGATTCTATTTTAACCGCCGCCGACAGGGGGCGAAAGAGACGAGTGAGCGATACAGGGAGAGAAACACAGAAGAAGTGATGAGAGCGCGGCAGAGAGAAGCGGAGAGTGGAGTGTATGGAGTGTGGAATGCTACTTGGAGAGGTCCCAGTTCACCTCCTGCCCTGCCGTGGTGCCCTTGAGCAAGGCACCGGACAACCCCCTTCCCCCCTCACTCCCATTGCTCCCCGGGCGCTGTACAATAGCTGCCCACTGCTCCTAGTACTAGACTCCTGGTAATAGGATGGGTTAAATGCAGAGGCCAAATGTCACTGTGTGCTGTGTGCTCTGCATGTGTGACTGTTAAAAGAGGGTTTCATCCCTCTCTATTCTAAAAAATAAAATAAAAGAGGTGAGTGAAGAGAATAATTAGCAATACAGGGAGAGAAGCGGCGAGGAGAGTAAACAGGCGTGTTAGCGGCAGACAGGGAGAGACAAATAATTACACATGGCGCTCTCTAAGAAAAGGAAAGTGGACAGTGAGAACAGAGCTTTTAACCCTGAGTGGACGGACTCATTCATGTTCATCCTGCCCACTGGGAGCACAGAACCAGTGTGTCTCATTTATTCAGAGACCGTGGAGCTCATTAAAAGTGCCAATGTGAAACGCCACTATGAGACAAAACACAAAGTGTTTGACCAAACATTCCCTCTCAAGTCAGAACTGAGGTCACAAATAAGCAGGATCAAAATTAAAACTAAATATCGTTCCAGGCTAACCAATGAGCACCTGCATGTGTGAGTGAGCCCTGACACCATTTCAGCCAGATTTAAACTCCTGGCAGGACAAGCTCGAGCTCAATACTCGCGCTGAACAAAACAAAGTGAGTGAGGGACTGCAATATAAGAGGAAAAGAAAGAGAAACTTTAAAACTGTTCAGTTGTTATGATGTGTAAAGACTGATATTGC
>NW_011359893.1:11231-16816 GCF_000735185.1 Notothenia coriiceps
CGTCTGCTGTTCTTTTTACGGCTTGCGGCATAGCGGCTCTACCTAAGTTGACAACCTGCTGTTCTCGAGCAGTAATCAATACTCCCTACGACGGCTGCACCTTCTTTCCGAGATTTGTAAATCTCTCAAAATACGGCCCCTTCCCTTTGGGGCCTATTAATGGACATGGTGGTACGAATGTAGCGAGGCTTTCGCCCGCTGCTTCATAATACCTGATGTAGTAGTCCGTCTTTGTCGGTAGTGTCGTGACGCTTTACAGTCCACTCTGCAACCCTCTACAGATGGATCATCGATACCAGCAATTTCCTGACGGACCCTTCAAAATTTCGGTAAGCGTTATGTACACCGGTGTATGGTTTGACTATTAGTAGGTCAAACGACTTAAGTTCTGATTCGATGCTCAAAACTTTCTTTGTCTCTTCTGTTTTACGTCGACTCAACCCGCGTCACACTTATTCTGGGGTCCCCTCTTGGCCCGTCCCCGCTGGGCGGTCTGTTTGCGTGCACTGGCCATGTTTCTTCTGTGTCTCTACCACACGAAGTTCACACCGTGGTTTCAGTGGCTCGCTTTCTGACAGCTGTCTTCTGTTACCACCCCTCCCAGCTACGTCTTCGCTGTGTGTGTTTCTGCATAGGTGTACATCCGCATTCCTATTCCCTGCCATTCCTGTTTTCCCTACCCTCGGCACGTTTTAGTGTCTTCTACTACTGCCCCGGCTGAACCGCAAGTTCTACTCCCTGCCCCTCGTCGTCGGCCGCTCGCCGTTATGTCCTTCCCGGACTACCACCCTGTGCCCTCGGTGTAGTGTATAGTAGTGGCTCTGCAACTGGGGTCAAGTTTCTAAAGCTGTCGCGCAAGTCTGGTCTTTTCGTGTCGCAGCTCAACCGTCGTGCCGTGGGGCTACGTCGCCCCAGCGAGTCTCTTCCCCTTTACGACCCAAAGGGATTAGGCTGTCGCCTCCTGCCGCTGTGTTCCCGCTGCGACTCTCTGCGAAAAAAAGTATGGCAGCATTGGGGGTCTTTGTAGAGAGAGCCATTTCCGCCGTTGATGGTCACCCCGGTGCCAACAGAAATTTCTTCTCCATCTGCGTGACTATCTGTCCCTTTATACTGCGTCTCTGCTCATGGTCTAAACTGGTAAGGTACAATACCTTTTAACATGATAGACGTATGGACTCCCACTCAGATTACGTTACATTACGTAAGTACTGTAAGTCTGTACCGTACATCTATACATCCGGTGACATTAATACTGTTTTACTTACAACGAATTCAACCGTCTTACACCAACTCCTATACCGTCTAGCTTCCCGTTTCGTCAATCCGGTCCTCTTGTACTCACACTCCACACATAAGTTACCTTTCAAACGGGGTTCTGCTCTTTTATCTTTGCGGACTATGGGTCTCGTCTCCGAGGAATGTCTACCACGTGTGTCTGGTATCGTTCCAGGACATTCGCGTCGTGTCAGTCGTCTCCACCAATGTTTATGACGCGACAGCAAGTCCACACGCTTCAGTCCTCGGTTCTCCCAGGACCGTGTGTTTTAGTCCAATTAAATGGAAATGTCCCAACATTTTGGTCTCCCAAATCTCATATTTGGTCTCATCTCCGTCGAACGCCAGTCGAGGCAACCTGCTTGTTCCTCGTTGATCCATGATGCTAGCTTGCTCTCCTTGCTAGCTTAGCAACCCGTTAGCACGCTGTTTGTTGCGACTACTACACGGTGGAAACCGACAAACTTTTCTTCCGAACGACTCCTGGGCCCATAACCTGTTAAGTTACGCTTAGTTCTGCAGCTTAACGTTGCATTCGGAGAAAAACACGGAGATGTAATCCATTTAGCCAAGCCTGGCATATTTTATTATAAGGGCTGCACGCATCACTCTCACGGGGACAGCCTCCACTGGAATGAACTGGTTCCACACACACGTGGGCAATCAAGAGCTGTGATTAGCCTATAGGAGGCAGGCATGCATCCTATACCCCTTGTCCTTGCGCCTCACTGTGGCACAAGCACAACATTGCACATCACATGGAACAGTACAGTACCACATACAAGTGAGGACATATATCCCATCAAATCTCAACAATTTGTTTACATAGATGACCAAACCCACTGAGATAACTTAGGCTACAGTTTACCTCCCTAAGCTGACGTTATCTCTCTCAGTCCCACAGGAGAGGACTCTCCCTCTCCTTATTGTGGAAACAGCTAATCTCCGTTAGCTCCGAGCTAGCACCAGATGCTAACGACAACCCTGTAACTCTCTCAGTCTCTCTTTCTCTCTCTCTCGAATCGACCAGTGGCCTTTATTTATCATGATCAATGAACGAATCTACGAAACAATGACACCAGCCAGGCTCACCTTCATCTTTTGGGAACAGAAACATCGCCACTTCGGCAGACTTGACATTACTACAGCCAGCGGCAATGCATCGTTTCACCTGTGTTTTTCCTCCCTCTTTCTTCACTGTCGCCTCCATTGTCAGGTTCTCTCGTTTGGGAATCAGTTCCAGTCGACTCCGACACACTTTCCAGGAAAATACTAGCTCAAAAACGTTGAGAAATTCGACTTTGAAAAAGAGAAAAAATGAACGGTGGTGAATGTAAACAGTGCGGCGGCGTCCATATCGTGACGTCACGCAGTAGATCGCAAGCCACGCCCACGAAGGCGAAGGTCGACTGCAGATTTCCCCGGCAAATTCAAAACTCGTCAAATTCGTTGCTATTCCAACATCTTTTGATATGGGTTCCAATGGAAATTTTTTGTCATTACTATACATATTAGCATAACAGATCATGCACAGGTGCACACTTCACAGGGTCTTTAAAGCCTGGTGGATTAGCCAATGAGTTACAAGATAGCGATGGCTAGAGTCGTCCACATTGAGCATCACAATGGTTAAACACATAGGATGTTTAAAAAAGACAACGTCCATATTTTATACAGTCTATGGTTCAAACCATTAGTTTAGTAGAGCATTGACCTCTACTACTGCTGAGAAGAACAATGACCATTCTGCAACGCCTCAGCACAAACTGGAGTTGTTCTAACCATCAACACAAGATGGCTTGAGACTATGAACTACAGCTTAGTGGGACATTCACGAGGTGATCAGCAGCAGTGACAGAGCAGATCAATAAGGCCTCTCCCATAGCCCACAAGCGTTTTGCCGCCATGACAGGTAGCCCTCGTCAGGAGCACGTTGTTTGTAGATGAACTGGTGCGATGTCCATAAGTCTTCCAGTGGGCTAATGGTTTCCTGTGTGGCCCCTATTGGACTGAGTGCATGAGGAGTGTCAAGGGGAGACCGTTAAGATGGTTTCACGTTATTCACTCTGCAGCTTCCTGCACACGCTGGTCGTCAATTAAACTCAGATTGGATTGAAGTGGATTGGCAGCTGTGAGGGTCCCCCATTGGGAATAATGTAGTGGATGGTGTGGTGTTGGTTATCGAGTTGCAAGTGTGAATCACCAATGCCAGGAAACATTGACTTATTTTAGCTGAGAAAACCAATTAATGTTATTTTATGTTCTCCATCGATTAGTCGATTGACAGAAAAATAATCTCTATGTTTATAATCAATGTGTTACTGTCGAAAAACGCTGTTGTAAGCCCCTTTATATTATAATTTCCTATTTTCCTTTGCTCTATATTACATAAAACTGATTTTCTTTGTGTTTTGAACTGGGAAAACTAGACATTTATTACAGTTATATTTTACTTTTTTATTTGATTACAATGTTGGGATTGAGTCCTACTCTAGATGAGACAAAACCAAATGCTAGCAACACATAAGCTGCATAAGACTAAACATTTTTATCCTCAGATCTTATTTTTCACCTCATATACTATGATTAATATCTCTGTCAGGCATGGGAAATGTTTCGGTTGTTAAACTGTTTCAACTCACAACAAGAGAACACTCCTTCATACAAAACCATGCATGCAAGGTTAAGAAATTAAAATATCATCGTTGCCAAAGTATCTTATAAATACAAATATTGCACACTATTGACACCCTTTCATCTACACCCAGTTAATTATAAATTCTTTTTTCGAAGTGATAAAAAACTGGACATTACACAATACCAAAAGACAGAACAGTGGTGATGGCAGTTTTACTAACTCTACTAGACTAGACTTGTCACATGGATGTATCGATATCACTATTGGTTGGTTGGTTAAACACATACATGCAAATTAAAGTCCTGTTAAGCCCCAAAGACCCCTTCGGTGGGTCTTTTTCTTTTTAGCTAGTGGAGTATGAAGCCCTCTGTATCGCGAATGTGTTGGGTGCTAGTGGAGTGCAGAGCTTCGTGACCACAGAGCGTGTGAACGTTGTGATCAGCTGTATTAGCGCAGTGCTGCTGTACAGACCGACGTTAACAGCAGCCCTGTCTGTGCACACGGAAACCGACTCTGTCGTCCGGTGATCTAACTGCCTTCAGGAAAAGCTTCACAAGTACGTCGGTACGCAAATGCGCTTTGTGACACAAGTGACGGTACGCATTTCAGATTGTTGCTGCGCATGCGTAACTGTGTACCACTTATGTGCACTCCTGGCTATACCGATCGATATACTTATTGGATCTGCAAAAACAAGCTTAGATAACGTCCTGAGATTCCACAGATTATAGAAATATAAGTATCATCACTGAGCGATTAGAGCTCACGACAGGGGAAGCAAATACAGACAACACACAACGTAGCTTTAGGTAGCAAAAAAATCACCTTAGCTGTTATTCTGATCAAAAGTCTTGTTCAATGGCATTAAAACGAGAAAAAACGTGGCTGAAGGTTAATCCATAGGTTATACCAATGTGTCTGTCACTTTGAAAAAATTATTGATAATCCATCATTCAATTTTTGTGCAAAAATCGGAGAATAAATATTCGTTGCCAGAGGTTAGCGCAGCTTCCGGTTTTGCTACACGTCTCTCTCACTCCTTATTTGGTAACGTGTGTGTGTGTGTATGTGGAACTTTCCCTCGATTCCATTGGCTCTAGCGGTTAAAAAGAGGTGTCAATCATCAAAATCGACCAAGGGGGGCCAGAGATAAGGAAAATCCACCCAAATGACTCCAGAAGTGTGTTTTTTTTTTTGTTGCTAAATCTCTCTAAAAAGGTCACATGTCACTTGTTTTGCATCAATCTTGATACAGGGTACTTATTATATGTTATACTTTGAATTCCTAAAGCTTTTAGTCTACCATCCCATCATTCAAGGGTAGTTTTCACTATAAGTCATGGTTTCTTTGGACGGACACTATCATTTGTTTACTATGTTCACCCTGTGGGACCTGTTCAACCTGTTCAACCCGTTCAACCTGTTCAACCTGTCCAACCTGTTCAGCCTGTCCAACCTGTTCAACCTGTTCAACCCGTTCAACCTGTTCAACCTGTTCAACCTGCCCAACCTGTCCAACCGTTCAACCTGTTCAACCCGTTCAACCTGTTCAACCTGTTCAACCTGCCCAACCTGTCCAACCCGTTCAACCTGTTCAACCTGTCCAACCTGTTCAACCTGTTCAACCTGTTCAACCTGTCCAACCTGTCCAACCTGTTCAACCTGTCCAACC
>NW_011359894.1:0-3145 GCF_000735185.1 Notothenia coriiceps
GAGAGAGAGGGAGTGTGTATGTGTGTGAGATAGAGTGTGTGTGTCTGTGTGTGAGAGAGAGAGAGAGAGAGTGTGTGTGTGTGTGTGTGTGTGTGTGTGTGTGTGTGTGTGTGTGTGTGTGTGTGTGTGTGTGTGTGTGTGTGTGTGTGTGTGTGTGTGTGTGTGTGTGTGCTCTTTGAATATTCCGATTTTGTTTTGGCCCTGTGCAAGTCCTTAATGTTGTCAAAAAAGTGACCAGGAGGAAATGTGAGCTTTTGTTCCACTCTGACACTAACCAAGATAAATATCATACAATCACATGCAAGCGCACACATATAAACATTCATTGTTACTATATTGCACGATTCATGCCCAAGAAGTTCTGTATACCTTATAGACATGAAAAAGAACATTATTATTCTATAATACAAGATAAACAAAAGATACATGTACATATTTAAACATATTAAAACAAGAAAAAGGGGTGAAACGTCAGCAAGACCCACACATCACATCATACAGATACATAAGAACATGCAACACTACTCACTGCCATGAGAAGTGTTGCGACCATCGGATGTAGAAAGGACTACAATTACTGAACTATTGTTCAGAGGTTATAATGGTATATAAAGGCAAATTGACGCAATGTGTGCTAATTGTGCAAATTATCCAACATATACAAGTAGGCACATTTTGGAATTAAATAGAGTGTTTGAACACAACTCTAAAGAACACTAAGACGTTTTATTTGTGCCAATAAGAACATTCTTATAAGAATTTGTGAATATGAGTTATTTGAAAACATGCCACTTATGAATGAATCTATTGTGCAAGTGGTCCTTGAATAAGTCCTGAAAGACTCATCGGTATTTATATTTACTGTACGTCCTTCATTTATATTTTCTCCTCCAGTGTATAATGCTCTTCAAAATCCAAATCCTTGTTTTTTACATACATCTTTGCATCACTTGACTACAATGATGCCTTGAGGCTCCCAGAGCACAGCTTCCTGTGTGTGCCTGCATACAGTTCATTGCTGGTCTTTACCTGCAATGTCCAAGCAATTTAAGCCCCGGCGGATTTACTTCAACATGGATCAAACCTATTGAAGAGCTGAGGGAATGACTCATATTGACAGTACACAATACCCAGGTGGACGCTTATAGAACTCAAAAGCACATAAAAGAGGAACAAATTACAGTCAGCAATCTGCTGCGATACAGCGAGGACTGATGATAGAATGCATGCAGAGATCTCTTGAGAATTGCCTGGCGTGTGCTGAAGTATAATCATGCTTCGTTCAACACCGTGAAGGCCAGAGGAATACTGAATCACACTTTACTGGAAGTGAGTCATCCATGTCCGTTCGTAAAGAAAAAGATTTTTCTTGATATTTGTCACTTAATGGATGGATTTTCCCAGCAGTAACGGTTTAATTCTCTGAATTTCTCAGAATACTTTTATAATGTCCAAACACAATAGGAGCACAGTGCCACAGCCTTTATTGGTCTTTTCTTTTTCATCTTTTAAAGAAAAAAAAAATGGCATTGATCCGGACCAGTGACCTTGTATAAAATTCACAAGTGGACCTGTAACAAAAAAGTTTGAGTACCCCTGCCCTACTCAATCAACTGTGACAGAAATACATTCAGCCTGTTGACTGGGAGAGGGTCAAAACCAGGATTACCTAGATTATATTTCAATTTTAGCCACTGCTAGCTTGAGCTATTGGGATTCTTTCCCTCCTTTTTTCTCTTCGAAGAAAAGGGGGGCAGGTACTGTAGGTTCTGAAGCCAAATGGCTATCGGTTAGCACACTTTAATGTGGTGTCAAGAACCTTGATAATGAAATTCATTTTTTAATGGGAAAGTAATTCTCCCTCCTTGGAACTATGGCAGTCAAGTTGGTTTTAGCCTTGCCACTGGTCAGCTTGCAGTCTCTATTCATTGATCTTTTTATGCTTTTACCCCTTCATTTCCTCTCTAATAAATCCAAACTCGTATCGTCTTTGACATCGATCCCACGTAGGATTAATATTTAATTAACTAAGAGAGCCATCCATCCCTTTTTAAGAGTGGATCAGAAGTCATTATTATATGTTTGTTGTAATACACAAAGTAAATTAGCCACAGCTTTCCAGCTTCTTCCAACTGGCTCTGTCATTTCAAACCTTTATTTAACCAGATTGGTCCCTTGAGATCATAGATCTCTTTTTCAAAGGAGACCTGCAGCAAATAGGTTCCACATGAAACATAAAACAACATAAAACAATAGAGGACATCATGCAACATATTTACAGGCTACATTTACAATCAGCATTTACAAATACCCATAGTTTCAAAGAGCATTTCACTTAGACTTGCTTTAAAAATATGCAGAGGAATGAATGCTCAGTTTCAAATGTAGTGCAGGTTCAGGTTATTTATTTGTACCCGTAGGTAGATTCTGTTTGCAGAGAAAAAGACACAACGGTTCCATCCTGACACTAAAAACAAACACAAACAACAGACACATCACTAATAAAGGACAAGTAAAAGTACAAGTATACCCTGCTCAACCAAATCTCAAAATATTTGAAAAACATTTTAAGAAGGAAAACACTAGTACAAACATGGACATTCAAAATTCACAATTAAATAAATAAATAAAAATAGGCATCTGTGTGACGCTCCTATGATGTGTTAATTTGTGCAATAGCTGCTGGGATAAAACTGTTTTCATACCGCTTCGTTCTACTCCTTGGGACGAGTAACCTCCGGCCCAAAGGAAGAAGCTTGAATTCTGAGTGCAGAGGGTGGGAGTCATCGTCTAATATGGAGCTGGATAACCGCTGTAACTGCCTGAGGTACAGGGTCTCCAGGTTTAGCTGTGGCTCACCAATCAGTCTGCTGGACCACTTTATGATCTGACTCAGAGAGTTTCTGCTCTTTAAAGTCAGGTTACCAAACCATGACATTAGTGAAAAAGACATAATTGACTCGATAAAAGCACGATAAAACATAATCATCATGGTTTTGTCAATGTTAAAATAGGACAATTTCCTAAGACAGTACAAACGCTGGTGCCCCCTTTTGCAAACAGCTTCACAGTTTGGATCAGAGCTCAATTTTGAGTCAATAATTGTCCCGAGATATTTGTATGATTGCACAAATTCTACTTTCTG
>NW_011359895.1:0-3989 GCF_000735185.1 Notothenia coriiceps
GTACACACACACACACACACACACACACACACACACACACACACACACACACACACACACACACACACACACACACACACACACACACACACACACACATACACATACACACACACAGTACAGTACCACACACACACACACACACACACATACACACACACACAGTACAGTACTACACACACACACACACACAAATACACATACACACACACAGTACAGTACACACACACACACACACACACACACACACACACCACACACACACACACACACACACACACACACACACACACACACACACACACACACACACACACACACACACACACACACACACACAGTACATACCACACACACACACACACACACACACACACACACACACACACACACACACACACACACACACACACACACACACACACACACACACACACACACACATCCGCTGACGGATGTCAGAACATTCCCGTTAGACGTTGGGAGCTGCAGGCGAGCTGCTGGTTTGAGAGGAATGATACTCTTCCTGTCATGAGGAGACTACATGGGACAAGACCCCGTTTCTATGGAAACAAAAGGAGTGGGATTGAAGGATAAGAGATGAAGAAAAGGAGGGATGCATTGAGCTGTTCTTGGAGATCACGAAAGGAGGGAGAGAATAGGAAATGCCTCCCCAGTGGTGTTATTTATTCATCAGTTGGATGCATCGCACAGAAACATCTTATAGCTGCCTCCTTTTTATCCAAACAACATATCAAAGGATTTGCATTTGTGTTGAGCCATATGTTCTGAGCATCCTTACACGGAAGAAATGCTCTGCTGTGTTATGAAGAAGCAGAGACACCGATTTAATTCCCAGCATGCAAGGATGTTAAGCACATAAAGCAAGCAGGAAATATGACGAGCTTCCACCTGTTCTCACCACACCTCCAGGCTGCATGTACACAGAATTACTTAAGAGAGAACGAAGGCAGGCAACAGTCTCCAGATGAATAATTCAGCAGGCAGCTCCGTTGATAACGATGGTGAAACCGCAGCTCGTTAACACTGAGAAGTGAGACGAGGGCTGACTGGAAAAGTGAAATTGTACCCTCTTTTTCGTTGATAGCGGAAGTTCTTTTACCCCCTACTGTGTAAACAATCTGGGCTTAAACATGTATTGAAATCTAGACTTTCACAAACACAGAATGCACAAGAAGACACACATGCATGCATGCAAATACCCAAACCATGCATTGATGTGTTGAACAAAGCTGGTAGATAGCTGCCGTGTGTGCGGACCCTCGTGGTGCAGCTCGCTTCCAATGCCAAGCAGAAATGAAGAGATTGTACTCAAACAATCGTTGCACTGCGTCGAAACGCCCAGGACTCCCATTGTCTTCAGGACACTGTGGCGCAGCTGTGGGAGACACAGAGCCCCCTCCCATGCAGCCTGGCAACAAACACTATTATCAACAACAACAACAACACCGACAGCAGGGGAAAAAGAGCAAGGAAAACCCATCGGAGTGAGCGGGGACGCATTTGCATACTCTGCAATCCCAGCAGGGACTCCAGCTCTAAATGTTAGCATGGGCCTTTGCCAGTTATTGTGTGTGAGACACAAAGGGTCGTCACACTCAGAACGCCCACCAGTCACCGTATACAATTAGATGCAAAGTGGGAAATGAGAAATAAACAACAGAAGTAACACTGGAGCACTTTGTAATGAGTGTCTGCTAAGGAGTGCTTTCATTAACGCGTGCTTAGGAAATAGAATTCACTCGAATGGACTCGTTCCACACACGAAGCTTCAGATGTGTTTGCTATCAGTTCTCAGGAAATCTGACAGAAATGTGTATTTGTTTGGGTCACAAAGCCTGAAATATAGAAGCTTTTATTCTGGCGGTCACGTGTAACAGCAGCACAACGACAGCCTCCAGTGGTTTTCTGATAGCTGTTATTCTGATACTGTCTTTCATGCTTTCTTTAGAACTAATGCTCTTGATGTATCGTGATTTGAAATTAGCAATGTTGGGTAAAGCTGCCCCATTTACTGATTTGTGTGACAGTTGATCAATGGAGACTGTCCACGACACTACACTGATACAGTTAAGTAAACTAAACTGACGACGTGCTGTTTCACACCTGTATTAAGAACCTGCACATGTGCTTGCTCTCCGAAAATCTTGCAGAAAGTTTGCAAAAAGTATTTTTTTGGATCACAAAGCCTGAAAAATATCCGCTTTTATTCTGATGTGTAAAAGCAGCACAACGACAGCCTCCAGTGGTTTTCTGCTCGCAGAGTTCTCGGCACATCATAAGTATCTTAGAGGGGAACACTTAGAAGTCTGACAGATGATATTTAGTGACGGCCACCACCTGATTTTGCCGCTGTGACCCACCAGACACCGCCCGGTTTGTCCCACTGCCTGCTGATCTGTCCCCACTCTCCTCGCACATGTCACCTTTTGTTGTGGATCACAAGTAGAGAAAATTGCCCAAATGGATGTGAAGCATTTTGGACACGAAGCCGAGCCGGCTTGAGGCCAACACTTCTTCGGTTTCTGCATTTACGAGTCATTTCCCGATGGCGATCAGATGGCGGCAAATATCGAAAGAGCCTCTGCGAAAGAAGCAAAGGGGACTATTGAATTCGGGAACCTATCAAAGTTTAATATCCTTGACCAGGATCAAACAGACCCTGATATACGACCTGAGAGTGTGTGTCATTAACTTGAATGAGCAGAGACGAGGATTGTGGGGGATTTTTTTACGAGCACATCCTCCTTCCTTTTCTGATTTAGAAAGCTGACATGAGTCGCTTGGCTTTGCCAGTCCATTAAAACCTGAGTACCTGCGCCAGAGCTCAGCTGTGATTCTCTCTTTCTGGAGAGTTTGCAGTCGGCACCGGATGGGAAGCTGCGGTAATTGTCACCACATTTTGAAACATCTCTGTTGACAGCCAAACCTCGTTATTTGCACACAAACACAGCACAGTCTGCATTGCTTATGACACTTTATTCATCTCCAAAAAACGGATAATTTTACTTCCCGCACTCTCATTTATATTCATTTCCTATTTTGGTATTTTCCCCAGATTCAGTTTAATCAAATTCTGCTTCTCATGTGAACATTATTGAAAGCATTTCATTTGCCAATTAGCCAGCTGCTCCCCAGTTAAATAATGAATATGCTAATTCTAAAGCTGGGGGATATGTTGTCTTTTGAGTTACAGCGGCGACAATTATCCCAGTCACGGGTCCTCACAGCGGCGTACTGTATGTGTGACTGCACAGCGCCGTTATCCTGCATGCATGGGAGTGTGATGAATTGTTGCAGAGACGTTTTCTCTGCTATGTATAGGTGGTCGCCTCGGGCCTGTGGTGTCATTGAACCATATGCATATTAAGTACAAATACTTTGTTAGTGTACTTAAGTACATGTCTCTGGTATCAGTACTTTACTCCACTACTTATTTTTCTGACGACTTTTTACTTTCTACTTCTTACATGTTGAACACAAATACCTGTACTTTCTACTTCTCACATGTTGAACTCAAATACCTTTACTTTCTACTTCTTACATGTTGAACTCAAATACCTGTACTTTCTACTTCTTACATGTTGAACTCAAATACCTGTACTTTCTACTTCTTACATGTTGAACACAAATACCTGTACTTTCTACTTCTTACATGTTGAACTCAAATACCTGTACTTTCTACTTCTTACATGTTGAACCCAAATACCTGTACTCTCTACTTCTCTCATTTTCCAAACAGGCTGGTTCCTTTAGTCTGAATGTGTGTTTGGTGGCGTGATCATTATTATTTAGAGTCATTGCGTGCCTATTGATTTGAACACGATCCGTGTATCCATCATTTCCTGGTCTTCTCTAAAGAAGAGGGACCAATGAAAACGTTGTCATGTTGCCGTTGTTCAGCATGGAAACATTCATTAGCTAACAATGACATTATTGTTCTATTAATATAAAGGGAGGTCAGGTAC
>NW_011359896.1:0-3033 GCF_000735185.1 Notothenia coriiceps
TCTTATCCGAAACACACTCCTCTTCCTCACCCTCCTGGTGAAGCTGCAGCGACACTTTGCCTTTCCATCGGGTTCCCTTCGAAATCTTCAGGGAGATCCAGATGTTGGCCTGTTCCACCACCGCTGAGCCGCCCTCTGCTGAAAGGTTGAAGGTCACGGAGTTCAGAGAGCCTCCTGCAGGGGGAGCACAACAACAGCTTCAGATTATTAACTCACAACCACAACATGTTTCTACTTCCTCTCACTTCCCCTCTCTGAGTCAGAGTAAACCCTGAGCAGAGTCTTACAGGTGCAGCCTGCAGACCACTGGCCGTTTCTCAATCTCGAGGATACTGGCTTACAAGCCAATATTTCAAGGATGCTACGTCATCGAGTGCCGCCGAAGGACTGTTCCAATCTCCAGTATACTTGGAATTCTACCGAGGCCACGTCCTTGGTTTGGGGGAAATTTCCAGGCTGCACATGGGTAGACTTCGCATCCTTAAAATCCCCACAATGCTTTGCGCACGGACCAATTTCAAAAACCCTTGCGGAGAATGGCTGAACCGACGCAGCACACATTTAAATGTAAGTATTTAGTGGCGTAGAACATGTGTTGGTAAATGTGTTACTTTGTTGCATTTGTTATCACCAAAAATGTGTTCCGTGAAAGTAAAGCAAGTTCATAATTAGATAGACATAAGGTATTTATTTTCGGTACAGTTTATGTTGAAACCGTTAGAGAGAGTGGCACACTTGTTACCCTGTTCCATTCTTCTTCGTTTTCCGAAGCCGTGGCTTGGAAGCATACTTGCTTCATTTCCGAAGGAAGTGACTTGGAAGTACGCGACTACCAATCCAGTATCCTCGCGATTGAGAAACGGCCTCTGTCTCTGCTCCTTTATAAACTCCTTTTGGCGGCAGTGGCTCAGTCTGTAGGGACTTGGTCTTGGAACCGAAGGGTCGCCGGTTCATGTCCCGACCGAACCAAAACAAATATAGTAAGCTGGGCCACTGCCGAGGTGCCATTGATCAAGGCATCTAACCTTGAAACTGCTCCCTGGCGCCGGGTACCTGGCAGCCTCTCTGCTCTGCCACCTCTCCTATCTGCATGTGGTTGTGTTTGTGCATGTATACCCTCCGTGTGTGTAATGTCTAAACACAACAGAGTGGAGAAAGAAATGTCCCTGTGAGGGATTCATAAAGTATGTCTTCTTCTTCTAAACTCAGACATCTCTGCAGATGTTGTATCATAATTTTATTAATAATTGATCATAGAGAAACTGACATCTTGATGATAATTGATGATGAAATAAAGAATTTGTGAACTTGTTGAATTTGTCTGGAGGAGGCGACCCCGCCCCCCTCTTTGTGTCTGAATGAATGGACAAAGACATGTCGTTAACAGAAACAGCATGAACAGAGCTGCCTCTAAATATACCCAATATGAGCAGAGACACTAAAAAAAGACCTGGTTTCAGGGAATGTTGTTAACAAGGACAGACACACACACACACACACACTCTTTGTTTCCTGAATAATTACTGAGGCCCAGTTTGTTTGAATGGGGAGATTATTTACGGCCTGAGACCACTCGGTATTCCCCCCCCCTCGTTACTGTCCCCTAATTTCGGCGAGCTTTTGAGAGAGGTTTTAATGAAATACTCTTCTCAGAGAGAAAACTATTTATAGCACAAATACATTCTGTACATTTATGTAAGCAAACAAGCCGGGGGCTGTGATTGGTCAGTAAATGTTCATAAAAGTAGAACCTAACTAACATCATCACGTTTATTAAAGAATTTTATTTTGAAAATCTCTTTCTGTGAGACCTGTTGTATGAACGAATGAAATCATGGAGGGTTACAGATGAACTCAACAGACTTTCTTCTGTCGGCTAATATTACTAAATCACCTCCACAGTCTGAGATAATGAACCCTAACACAGACGGTTAGAATAAACAGAACCAGACTGAGTGAGGAAATCTGTAAACAAACTCTGACCCCTTTTTGTGAATGAGCAGATAATAGAGCACAGAGACAAAGGTCTCTAAAGCAGCTGATGGTCAGAGTCTGATTCAACGCAACCACTAAACTGTAGCTCTGCAACCACTAACTCTGCAACCATTAACTCTGCAACCACTAACTCTGCAACCACTAACTATGCAACCACTAAACTGTAGCTCTGCAACCACTAACTCTGCAACCACTAACTCTGCAACCACTAACTCTGCAACCACTAAACTGTAGCTCTGCAACCACTAACCTGTAGCTCTGCAACCACTAACTCTGCAACCACTAACTCTGCAACCACTAACTCTGCAACCACTAAACTGTAGCTCTGCAACCACTAAACTGTAGCTCTGCAACCACTAACTCTGCAACCACTAAACTGTAGCTCTGCAACCACTAACTCTGCAACCACTAACTCTGCAACCACTAAACTGTGACTCTGCAACCACTAACTCTGCAACCACTAACTCTGCAACCACTAAACTGTAGCTCTGCAACCACTAACTCTACAACCACTAAACTTTGACTCTGCAACCATTAACTCTGCAACCACTAACTCTGCAACCACTAAACCATTAACTCTGCAACCACTAACTCTGCAACCACTAAACCATTAACTCTGCAACCACTAACTCTGCAACCTGTCCTTCACTGCAAACATCTCTGCTACAACCCGCTGCTGCAGATACAGTCTTTACAACATCAGGAGGATACGTCCCCAGCTGACCCAGAAAGAGACGCAGGTTCTGGTCCAGGCTCTCGTCATCTCACGCCTAGACTACTGCAACTCCCTCCTGGCTGGTCTACCTGCATGTGCCATCCGACCTCTGCAGCTCATCCAGAATGCAGCGGCTCGTCTGGTCGTCAACCTTCCTAAATGTTCCCACACCACGCCGCTCCTCCGCTCCCTTCACTGGCTTCCAGTAACTGCTAGAATCCACTTCAAGACACTGGTACTTGCGTACCATGCTGCGAATGGATCTGGCCCTTCCTACATCCAGGACATGGTTAAACCGTACACCCCAGCACGTGCACTCCGCT
>NW_011359897.1:0-5155 GCF_000735185.1 Notothenia coriiceps
GTTGCGAAACACAATAGCCAGCCTGTGTAGTTCTGGGGGGGCGTTCGAGTCCAGTTTTGAATAGTCTGCTGTGGTTTCATTCCATTTCAAAGAGCTTGACGCTCGCAGTAACCTTGGCGTACTGCCACTCCAACATCCAATCCCAGAGCTTGAAGATTGATCACGGGGTTTGTCAACGGGACGATAAACGATAGCTGGGGGTTAAGGGTAGTGTAGTGTCTTCGGCCATCCTAAACTGACATTTTTTTTCGGATATCATATCGCATTAACAACACCACATCTGGCGTTACAGAGATCTTCTGTTACTGTCCTTTCTTCTTAGAGGAAGTACAGAAACACGTAACTCTGGATTTGTTTTAATGTTTGAGGTGCAATAAACGACACAGCAGCTTTTTGGCATGTTAAAACTATTATTTTCTGCCTCGCTCATGAGAGTAACAGCTGGCGAAATTACAGCCTCGCCTACTGATTTCAAATGTGTGCACTAAAATGATATTTATAAATGACTATTATCATTATTATAAGCAAGACAATAAATGGCAAAGATATGTAGAAAATAAACGTATTTAAGAGACGTTCATAAGAAACGTAACGTGGGAGAAAATATGTTTCTAGAAGGTATGTAGAAAATAAACATTGAGAATGCAGTTTAGTTCTGTGGGAATGTAATTTTTAGGAGACAGGGTTGTAATATATTATGTAATGATTAAAAAGATACAATGTGTGCACATAACACTGTACAGTTCAAAGTTAAAGCAGTGGTACTGTAAAGTGTGATGGCTGTTTTAGTAGTGGTGCCGTAGTTAATATTTGTACTGTTCGCCTGTGTTTCATCTTTCAAATAATCATTATAATCACCAGCTTATTTATGTTTTGTATGTATTTCTATTCTCTATATATAGAAAAGAATAGAGAAGAATAGGAATAATAGAATATATATTCTATGGAAATGGAGGTATATAGTTGGCCAGTTGAAGGCACATTTTTTTAATGAATGTTTTAGCAGCATGTGGGTCCAGTATGAAGAGGTTGTTTTTGTCATATTCTAAATTTGGTTCCTTTCAGTCCATAACTTAAAATGTCACATATTCAATCAACTTAGATCTGAAAGTGTGTGAAAATGCAACAATTCAAACAACAGCAGGAGAACACAGCAGAAGGGATCTGTTTCTCATTTTCACTTCAATAACGTCATGGCTTCATTCAGTCAAAAATATAAACATGTTTCTTTTAAGTCCCACAGTACAATACATATCAACAGGTTCTTCATATTAATTGAGTACTTCAAAAAATCCCAATGATTGCAGGCCTATAGTGTGAAGACATGCTGGTGTGCGTTGTGTAATTTAAGTCAGAGACAGTGAGTCAACACTACAGTCAAAACATTGCAGGACTTTATTGATGAGAGGCTGATTGAGTTCCATATGATCAGACTTACTGAGCATGCACAGCATCAGTGTGAGTGATATGAGTGTCTGTAGTCACGTTGCAGTCCACGAGTCCTGCTGCTGCGTCTCACTGGACGTCTGCTTGTTGTGTATTCAGAGGATGGAGTTGTGAGGCTGCATGTCAGAAAGTGGACGTCCATCTGGCATGCTGAGGGTGTGTGTGGGGCATACCAACGCTTGAACCTGAGTCTCTCGCTGGAGGATTTAGAAAACCTCAGCGTCGTTCACGCTCTGCCGGCTTTTTGTCTGCTTTCTCAAGAGCAGCTCTGTGATTGAGCGTGGCTGGAAGGGGAGAGGGTGGGCATGTCCGGGCCACAGGAAACATGAACATTTCAGTTTGTGCTGAGAGCCCTGTTCATGTTTCTCCCCGATACTCTTGATCTGCTGCACGCTGATTCCAGCCATTCCTCTACCTGTCTGCATGCCCCCTCCTTATTTACACTTACCTGCTTAAACATGTCCAACTCAGACTTAGGAAGCATACGTTCATCCAAACATAAAGGATATAGTTCAGCTGCCCCTCCACAGTTTCGTTTTACACTCACTAAATACCCAGTGGGAAAGAAATACCTAATTAAATGTGTTTCTTTTTTTAAACAAACACCCCCTGCAGTTAGAATAGCAAATTCATGCTAATGTTCGTTTCAAGGTCAACACTAAATGATACTAAAATAAGCACGGTGTGACAGCTAAGAGATTTGATCTGCCTCGGTGGGGGAATCTGCATGGTTTCCCAAAATAACAGCAATGCTTGAGGGAGCAGTGGAACACATCCATTCATGTCTGAGACGCAGCTGTATGACAAGCTGGAGGCTGGAGAGGACTTGTTGTGTAGCCAAAGCTAACATTCCCTCAGTAGAACAGGTCTGTGACCAGAGTAACGGATTACATCTAACAAGATTACTCACTCAGGATTACAAGAAAAGGTAACTGTATTCGATTACAATAACATTAAAAAAAGAAGCAATCAGATTACTGATACATTTAAAAAAATTACTAGCAGGATTAAAGTGTTAAAATACATGTTCTAAATAAGGATTAATACAGTGAAGTATAAAACATCTTATTGATATTTATTTTCTCTTGTGTTTATTTGCGTTGAATTTTATAATGGAGCAAGTAATCAGGATACATCACTTTTATATTTTGACACTCAAATAATTGTTTTACAGGTAACTATTTGTAACAAAATACAATTTTAGTCCCCAGGTTGGACATAAAGCATGCATTAAGAGTACACCTATTGGTTTCACATCCACCACCAGCAAGTGACCAGGGGCCTCATTTATAAACGTGGTGTACACTCAAAAGATGACGTACGCCAATTTCTAAGCAATCTTTGCAATTTATAAAAAAGAAAGTTGGCGGGAAAATGTGCGGTCCTCCACTGTAACTTGACCCATGACGCCATGAGTACGCACAAAAACGGGAGAGATGAGAAACTGCGACACCATTGGGAGAAGGAAGAATGGAGAGAAACCATACATCGAAATATTACCTCACATGAATCATATATGAAGAATGAATCTGCTAAAATTGATAAAAGCCAGTCTTGCAATGATTAAAAGATGATGGTCTTCATGCAGTCATTTTTGGCAATTCCTTTCTACATACGCCAGTTTTTCACATGAATCCTACGCAAAGTTTTATAAATGAGGCCCCTGATCTGTTTTATTATTCATTTCATTATGAATGGCGCCTGTGGAATAAGATTACTAAATTCTGGGAACAGAGCTCCGTGGCTAAAGAGGTAAAGCATAACTAAACCACTCGAACATAAACTACAATAGCATGTAGTATGTCACACTGAAAATACTGAAACGTTGACTTTAATTAAATGTATTATGTCAACAGATTTCACATAACTGTATTAGGTTGGTCATCATTGTCCCCCACCCACACAATTGTTTTTGGATCAGCATCTGACTCCAATACAGTCCCCATTGTCATCCATACTGAATACATCAAGCAGGTACTTCCATACAAACACTTGGGTGCAATGATTGACCATCTACTGTCATGGAAAGACCAAATTGAATATGTCTGCAAGAGGACAAAACAAATAATTTATTTTCTACGCCGCCTTAGGTCTTTCAGGGGAGTACACAAATTCTTCTTTTGTTTTTGAAATTTGCATTAGAGGGTCTTGGGCATGTTTCTCTCACTGAACACTCTTTAATATGCGTTTGAACTTCTACTTTCTGAACCCTCCCTTAATCCCTTTCATCACCTGTCAGAGAGTCGGCACATTAAAAGGGGAACAGCTTCTAGAAGTAGAAAAGCCTGTCTCAACACGCAATCAACTCCATCAACACTGAGACTGAAGTCAATGGACGCACATACTCTTCATTCCACATTCGTGTTCAAAGTGAACCAAAACAGAGCGGTGGCGCCTGTTAGCTGCTGCTGTGCTGAAGTGTCCTTGAGCAATGTTCTCCTTCCTCCCAGCTTTGAGGCTGCTGCAGCCCACTCTGACCTCTGAATCCCTCTGGAAGCAAGGAGAGATTCCCTTCAGGGATGAATTAATTATCACTTCGCTCTGCATCAACATGCTTATAGGCAACTGCCTTGACTTTATCTGCCAGCACACCTACTGACCTTGTGCCAATTACACTTTGTTTTCAATGCAGTTGACAGCTGGTCTTGTCTTCTTTAAGTAGGATCTGTGTCATTACCAGGGGACCACCATGGATCAAAATCCATTAAAGAAACATTCTGTTATAAAGGGGGCCTGTTCTGCTCCTTTCCAGGTTCATATCAGTATGTAGTGTCTTTACTTTAAAGAGTCCTCTCCTGCTCCTTTTCAGGCTCATATCAGTATGTAGTAGGGCTGAATGATATATCGTGTCATGGCGATAACCGCGATATGCGCATGCGGGATATTCACATCGCAGGGACGTGCGATTTTTTTCTTTTCATTTTTTTTTTACAAAAGGAAAACTTGCGCGGCTCTCATGTCAGGGGTACTTGAGTGAGTGACATGCAGGCTCTGCATGCACAGCAAACCACCAATCACAATCATTCTTGATCAGATCACAGCAGGCCCCGCCCCGCTAGTTTGCAGACCATCAAAACACCAGTAAAAAATGTAAAAATTACATTAGTTACGAATTTTTGTTCTCAAAAAACAGTGCATTGTGTGTAATGCAACTGTGATTTGTATTAAAATAGTTAGTCTTTAAGGAAGGCCAGAGCTTCAGCTGTGTCAAATAGATTGTTCCCTTTAACGTTATTTAAAAGATAATGATCATGTCCCCTTTATTGTATTACGAGCGTCCATTCCCATTGGATAACGGAGAATTTTTCACCCGGAAGTAAGTATTCTCCTTACTGTAGATTGATTTTACAGTGATATCTGCACTACTCATCAACTTAAAAAAAAAAAATTATGCTTGTTAATTACACAACATTGATTGGTTTGAATTGTGTACAATGCTTTTGTATTTTTCCCCTTCGATTCGGAGTAACAAATATTTTTTCTGAGTTTTTGGATGGCAGAACACTACATCACTACACTACCCAGAATCCTCAGCTATCGTTTGGGACTACACCATGTGCTTAGCTTGACAAACCCCGTGATCAGTCCTCAAGCTCTGTGATTGGTAGACCTACAACTGCATTCCATATGAAAACGTTTCGTAAAAGAGAAAATCATACTTTATTCAGCAGTGCTTGCTTTACTCTTTGAAAGTCATCACATGAATGCA
>NW_011359897.1:5195-6534 GCF_000735185.1 Notothenia coriiceps
AATAGATTCTGGTAATTTGTCGTCCCCAGCCCAACCTTTCTCCTACACAAATCTAGCAGGATCTTTTTTGCGGTGAGGACAACAGGTGCCAATATTCCAAGGGGATCATACACTGAACTGACACTTGAGAGAATCCCCCCTTCTTGTGAGCGGCAATCTTTCAAGATGATTTTTGAACTTGAAGACGTCAGACTGAACGCACCATTGTACACACAGCACTCTCTCCACTGGAAGATTGTCATGGTACAAATCCAGTATTTTTTATTTCCTTTGCTCTCTCCATTTCAGGTATGGCAGCCAACACATGCCGACTGTTACTTATCCATTTTGTTAGTAGAAAGCCTCCTTTGGAACAAATGGCTCGTAGTTCATGATAAAGGGCTGTTTCCTCTTCTTCTGAAGCAACACACTCTCACTCCATAAACGTCCAGGAGCGACGCTTGGTCAGGGTCCCGTGGCGTGCAGTTGTGACGCTCCTAGGCTCCTTCAGCTTCATAAAGGGACGCAAATAGCTTTCAACTGATTGCAATGTATTCCCATCTGCGGCGGGATTTGACGCTCATGGAAGCATGGCATTCGTTTGTGTCGGCTGCCCTTAAACACCCGGAAGTAGGTATTCCCCTTACTGTCGATTGATTTTACAGTGATATCTGCACTACTCATCAACTCAAAAAAACCAGATTATCCTTGTTAATTACACAACATTGATTGGTTTGAATTGTGTACAATGCTTTTGTATTTTTCCCCTTCGATTCGGAGTAACAAATATTTTTTCTGTGTTTTTGGATGGCTACACTACCCAGAATCCTCAGCTATCGTTTGGGACTAAACCATGTGCTTAGCTTGACAAACCCTTTATATATACAGTATATGGACAAACCCCGTGATCAGTTCTCAAGCTCTGTGATTGGTTCACCTACGTTTCCATATGAAAAAAAACATTTCGTAAAAGAGAAAATCATACTTTATTCAGCAGTACTTGCTTTACTCTTTGAAAGTCATCACATGAATGCATTGTAATAAATGGTTTGGCTGCATTACATATTACACATCTGTCGTAGTTCTTTATTTATCTACAGAGATCGGGCATCAGAATAGACCGGAAACTATTCTTTTACCGTTCTGTTTTAATTTCACAATAAAGTTAGTAGTAATAATTTGTTTTGATATTATTGTTTTTTATTAACTACTAAGACCACTGGGTCATGTTAAGACCATCTTTTCTGTTTTGCTGTGGGTTTTTTCCATCGCTTTTGTGTTACAAATATCAAAACAATAACAAAATATATCCGTCGTAAACTAAACCGGAAACAGCAGTATATTTTATTTTGTTATCACT
>NW_011359898.1:0-7820 GCF_000735185.1 Notothenia coriiceps
TACAAGGCTCGCGTCTTGTGCTGCATTCATTTGCACTCGGACATTAGAGATTTTCTCTCATAAATGTCCGATGAGCCCCAACTTTTCTTTCAAAACAGAGCTGCCAAATGGGGTGGCAGCTGGGGTGGCAAGGCATTTTTCTGAGGTGGCAGCTGCCACCCCGTGCCACCCCGTAGAACCGCCACTGTGGAGAGGTATGCCCATTATTTTGAGTTCGTCCGAAGAAAGGACAGGAATGTGATGGTGAGGTGCAAACTGTGTCCAGGCCAGAAGATTTTATCCACTGCTGCAAACACAACGTCAAACCTCAACAAGCACCTGCACAGACAACATGCTAACGTGAAGCTAATAGCTAAGGAGGACCTCCGAATCCATAGTGAGGATGTCGAGTAAAGTAACGAGTAAACAGCAAACACGCAAAGTTATATGATGAGGCCCCTCTAGTGCTAGTGGAGCCTCGCAGCGGCGACTACTTTGGCGCGCTTACACTGTAGGTGCACCACATTTGCGCTTCAGATGAGGCTCCCTCCGCAAAATGAAGCACCCTCGGCAGTCTGCGAGATCTGCCTGTAGGGAGATATTAATTAATATTAATATTTTAAGTACAAACACTGCTTGGCGTTTATTGCGTTTGATTCTCAGTGCCTGTCATAATCCAGTTTTTTACTTTCTATCAGATGTAGTCTCAATTCAAGATTGAAACACCATAACCTTCTGAATAAAGTCCCAATGATAGACACAATCAGTACCTGCTTGACATACCACTTTTCCCTAACGAAAGACAACCTGTTTACTATACACATGCTCACCAGGGAGCCTACACAAGCCCAAGTTCCCCAGATGGGCCCCAAAAGCCCCCTACCACCCCCACACACTCCCTGACCTGGCATGGATTCCTCTGCCTGGTGCCAGTTTGGTGTAGGCAGGAGTCGGTGGGCAGCTGCTTCTTTTCTGCTCTACACACAAAAACACACACACAGACACACAAAACCATCTCAAAGTTATCGCCCAAGGGATCTTTCCAAACGGTTTTCTTGAACTTTTGATGAACTGTAATATAATCTCCGGCGCTTTATCTAACCTCCTGGAATCAGTCTTTTTATTTCTCTTTTATATTACATCTTACCCTTTCAAAAAAGTGAACCTCCTTTTTAAATAAAAATGGAAATGGACAACACCACTTGTAAAAGGCACTGAAGCAATAAGGGTTAAGGGAGAATGCTTAGAAGGTTGTGTTAAGACAATGTAAAGCTGTCGGAGAGCAGAGGTGACATCAGGTGCGATGGTGAGAGAAAGATTGGAATTATAAAAATAATACAAAACAGTGCACCAGTGCCTAATTATATCTACAGACATAGTCTGGGGTGGTGGCCTTCATGTCAACCCCGTTAAAGAGAGACACACTCTTCACATTTGGGTCTCAGAAAGGATGGCAGAGTGCTCCAAGCCAGACTTGTTTTTGTCTTCCAGCAGAACAGGCAATGCCTTAACCTACTTTGTCTGCATCAGTGCCATTAACCTGACAGCTATAACAGGTTAGAGAGGGGGGGAGAGAGAGAGAGAGAGAGATGTTGAGGGTAAAATATTTTACCATGTTACCATGTCATGTCTGCTTTCCAAGACCTACAGTAGACGTCTGGAGTGTGAGGTTGTGTTTGATATGTTTGCTAAAAAAAAACGTACATATGGACAGACAGGGAATAAAGACAACTAAGGAATGTATACTCTTTAATAATGTTGCCATTTCTCTTAATTTGCGGTGGTTGTCCAACTATCAAAGCTATTGTTGTTAGAGCAAGTAAGAGCACGCAATCAGCATTTGTTAAATGATTGGCTGTGAAAACGAATGGCAAATAACCTAACAATGTTAGAATTATTGGATACATAGGATTCACAAGATTGCAGGATCACAATATTACAATAAAATCAGGCTTCAAGTTATAATTTATTTACAAATTGTATGATCAGATGTATTAGTTTGAGATTTGTGAGTGATGCAATACCTAGACACTGTTCATTCAAAAGAACAATGGAGCTCTAAAACAGGTAAGCCTAGAGTGTGCAATGCCATCAGTCATATCAGAATTGAAGAGTATTTATTTAATGAAAGAAGAGTTAAAGAACAACTTTGAAAGTTTTATGCAATGGAATATCATTTGAGGGTCTTCTCAAGTCTGGCTTCAACAGATTTGATTGACATATTCTTTATCCAATAACCTGCCAAGTATTTCTTACAAGTGTCTGCCCTTTAACCATTTCCATTGTAAACAAACCCAAATGATATTGATAAAAGATTAGCAATATCTTCCTATATGCCTGGTCACACATTCATTTGCTTGTTGTCAGAAACTAGGTGGAGCTCAAAGCTTGTTGATGCACATGGCTGATAACCTTATTATAAGATAACATGGCGATGATGCAACACAGCAAACATAAACGCTTCCTCAATTTTGGACTCTTCTTCTCAGTTCCCTCAAAGGTCACCAATGTGTGAAAGTTTAGGAATGGGTCAGAGCCGTATTGAATAAGTCACGGGAAAGCTTTGCACGGTTGAACTTTCACCTCACCAAGTGAATCAACTTATTGCGACAGATCTTGACTTAAGTTAAACATTTCATCTGAAAAGACCCACATATAAGTGAAGGGGTATTACCGTTTTGAGAAACCTAGTACAAAAACTTATTGTAATAAACAAGCATATGTTTTTAAAGCTAAGATTCCCTTAGTTGGACCGTTTCTAAATGTCCTCTGCTTGTTTATGTTCAGTTGTAAAGATAGACATACAGATGTTATGTTCATTTGACTCTGGCCATGTTTTAACCTTTCACTTCCTGTCAAACTTGCTTGTTTATGCAGAGGTCTGTTTAGTAAAGGCTTTTAAAAGCCCTAGCAAGACCAAATGAATCCAGAGGAGACCTCTGGAAGCTATCTATTATTGATGACCACTCCAGGGTTCAGACCTTTTGCTTTCGCGTTTGCATCAGGTTTGCTAGCTTCTGGCCATCAACACCACCATGACCAGAGGTTGGCCCTCCTCTGTCCGGGAAGAGAAGTTCATTAAAGCAAGCCTGGAGCCTAATGGCTACAGCGTGGACATCAGTGATAGACTGCATTTGACCACAAACTCATTTAAGAGAAGAAATAGACCATGGTTTTCCGACTAAAATGCTTCAGACTCTAAGTGGGCTGAACTTGCAAAGAAGTCGCTGCAAAGAGACTTGGGCCTTCTTATAACTGGGAAAATAAGTTCAAGAATAGACTGTATGCCCTTCAATTTCTGATGAAAGTAAACATATCAACATCAAGTCCCCACAGATAGACATTACATCAAACACAGTCTTTTGTTATAGTATGAATCCTGGATCTTTTCCTTTCTTGACTTAGCTGAACTCATCCTTTTCTTTGGATGCAATTCTCCATGTATACCTCCATTTACTGTCTTGTTGTCATATATACATTTCCAGTAAACATCAATAAGGCTAATTTAAGGCATGTTACTATTTTCTGCTCTTGAGTGGACCTAAAGCAGTTGTAGGTATAGCATTAGTGCAGAGGGGGTTTCCTGTGAGCCATGTGATTTAAAGTGCACTGGTAGCAGTATGGTAAGCTGACAGGGCTCATAAGTTCAGTTCAGCATGGCCGACAGCTAATGGCTCAGTCTGCTGCAAACTGGGTGCAGACTGGGAAGCATTACCAGTGAGACGGAAGGAGAGGGCGTAAAATATGAATGAAGGGAGCTCCACAAAGCTTCTATTCTCACCTCGTCTGGTTTTTAGGAAGCTGTTTTGATTCTATACGACTCACTCCTGGTCTCTGTATTTTTGTAGTGCTTCTTACCTCAACCAAATCAGATTGGCTGCATGGGTATACTTGATCTGAGGATTGTGTAAACTCTTCAGTGTGGGTGCGTGCACATGTAGGTTTGTATGGTATAGAGATCACTACCATATCGTTTTTAGGCAGGTATGAAACCAATGAAATAAAAGTAGAATGCATTTAGCTGCATTTGCTTATGCGCCTTTGTTATGCTGATATGCATAATAAAGTGATAGAGGGATAGACATTTCAAACGTTTGTTTGTTTAGGTATGAATCATTGGAAGAATTCTGGTTTAATTCAGTGGATGAATTGGTCACTTTTCAAATTCAAAGCTTAAAGGTGGGGTAGGTAATTTTGGAGAAACCAGCTGGAGTGCGCTAGAATTTGAAAATACACAACCGGAAAAAATCTGCCACTTCCTTACAGAGCCCCTCCTCCAACACACACGAACGCGCACATGACCAATGAGGGCACGAGATAAGTTTGTGCACAGATGGAAGGCTGACAGGCAGGTAGGCCATCCAGTTACTTTAGCCGGGCTGGCTCAGATGATTGGTCGCGCTTTTTACAGTGCTACGGCTTCCACAGATGACATTTTTTAATGGATTTATTGTCAAAGCATTTAATATATCCATTGCTGTCGGGATGTTAAGAGCATTCTATGGAATATAACAAAAAGTGTTTCTGAAGTAAATTACATACCCCACCTTTAAGTAAAAACAACATTGAAGTGATAACTTACATTTTTTAGTTCGGTCAGATCGAGGTAAGATCTTGTTCAAACCACAACCAACAAGACCTCTTCCTGAAAAAGGATTAGGAAGGTAAACAACATGGGATTGAAAACATTTAAAGAAACATACCTTTACCATGTTTCTTTGTGCTTTTTAAATAAAGGATCATAAATTAAGTACTTCTTCACAATTCTGTTCAAGCAATCCTTAGCATGTCGCTAGCAAACTGCATTGCAACATCTCTACTGGCTGGAACATATGTGTACACTATACAAAAGAGCTGCCATTGCTACTAATACACAGAGAGTGTAGAGCCCAGAGGGACAGCAGCTATCTTCTAAAGATGTTACACTATACTGTTGCTCACTACAAAAGAGTTTATCACCAGTCAGCCAAACCTGTGTTTCTGTGTGTGAGAGGGAAAAAGACTGACAGGTTAAGGATTAAGCTTACCCTGCTTGTTCGTATTACTATCATGTACAATACACAGAAGAGAAACAAGGACAAAAGCTCTTTATTTGGAATGCTTCTGGTCAATCTTTAATACATACTCTTTTGTTGTGGGGTTTTGAGTTCTGCCTGGTCACCTATGAATCTGCTCCGACAGTACTTTTATTGTTGACATATTTAAAGAAATGTATTCTATTTGCTACTCAAAAATAGCAGTTTACGGATGACAGCTGATAACCTAGGAATCTACTGATCTATTGAGCCTTTACAAATGTTTTGTAATGAACTCAAGTCTGTTGCCATGCATTGGCTAAATAAGAGAAGTGGCAGAATATGCAAGGGTGAGAGTACAGTGCATTAAATAATACTTTTTCTTTACACTTCAGCAGTGTTTTAGAAGCATTACATTAAATTATAAAATGACATAAGAGTGTACCAAAATAGTGGGCTCATGTATTGTGGTGACTATCATTAGAATTTCATTTCATTGTCTAAAGATGTGTATATATAACTACTAGTAAAAGTATTGGAAAAGGGTTATTTTAGTATGACTGTTTTTAATAGAAATGTCAGATTTAGTTTCTGTATTTTGAGAATCCCATAGGTACTAATGAATAGGGGGGGAGGTAGACAGAGAGATGTAAAGGGCTGTAGCAGAGAAAGTGTGTATTATAAATAACTTTAATCAATAATAAACGACACCGTGTCTCACATATTCGGGTCTGGGGTTCTCAGGGGAGACGGATAGAAAAAGGCTCCTCCTAACCCTCCTCCCCCCTCTGTCACTGTGAAGAAGAGGGGGAAGACAAGAGCACAAGACAATACAAAAATAAGATTGCTGTTTTTTCCTCTCTCCTGAGCGTGAACCCGCCTGTGGTTATGGTTTGCGTGCATGTGTGTGTTATTGCGCACACGTGTGTACATTACGAGGCGGACGCCGGCCATTACTTATTCATCAGTCCTGTCTGCCAGGCTGCCACACTGTGTATTTCAGCATGCCTTGCAATCATTATGCCACATGCATTATTTAAGGCACACGCGCACGCTGCCTCTGATGCACATAGCTACATGAGCTATTTATCTCGGATATGCTCACTTATCGCCCTGTCTGCTTCTCTCACAGGCTGTTGCAAATAACTCTACGAGCCCTTTTCCACATAGACATGCATTGCCCGCAATATCTTCATTCTTCACACCATTTCACACACAAGGTTTGATACACATGCTTATGAATACATTTTGTTTTCGTATAATCATTGTGCACACATGCCAAACTCATTAAGGCCCTTATATGCTCCAAGTCCCAGCATGTGGTTCTGTAAAGACTTTATTTAGTCTATGTAGACGCAGAGTTGTGTGTCACATGCTGGTTGAAGTGTCAGATGAAATGTATCCATCACAGTTATCAGATGTGGATATGAGTTGGGTTAGGGTTCCAATAATTTGACTTGTAGGGTGTATTAAAAACACACCACAGCCTGATTGGCGGTTCTGGTTTGAGGAATGGCTTGAATACAACCCAAAAAGGTTATGTGCATAAAAAAAAGTGGTTATCTAGTCCCAATAACACAACAATGAACAAAAGCATGTTTTAGATCATGATAGAGTACACTTGGCATTTACCAAAAAAGCTTTTTTCTCACTTATTTGTTCTTGAGAAAGGCCCTAAGAAAAGTTTATGGTGTAAAATCGCATCATTGTTAACACCTGTGTAATTTTAATCATGAATCTCATTGTAACGGCCCATCCACACACAGGCATGAAAAAAATCTTGATGCTGGGCGTGTCTGAAGCTTGGCGATTTTTTGCGACCAACAACCAATCACATGAATCTCCCACCCCCAACATACAAAGCAATAGCAATGTTAAAACAAAGTAAATTGGATATAAACTCCCCAAACAGGCGAAAACCTACCAGTTTCACCCACTGTCTCTGCCACCTCCCTCCATGCCTGGTTCCTCCGGTTTGTATCCCGGTAAATAGTTCTGGTCATAAAGAACCGGGTGATTTGCTCCCGTAATTTCTCGTTTGGAATATGAGGAAATGAACTGCGGTCTGGCTCTCCCAGCTTGCACGCGGTTTGATTGGCTAGCGCTTGTACTGGCGGGATTTGCATAAACGGGATTTGATTGGCTGATGCCAGCTTCGAAAGCATCGGGAGCATCGAAAGTTGAACATTGCTCAACTTTTGATGCTCACAATGCTTGCAAAGCCATGCTCCGCTCCCCACAATGCAGTTCGGCGAAGATTAAAAATCTTCTACGTCACCCCATTCAAGTGAATGGGCAAAGCTTTGAAAGATTTTTGTCATGCCTGTGTGTGGACGGGCCGTAAGTAAATTGGTCAATTGAAGGCACATACCAATTGATCTAAATGTGCATTAGTTTATGTTGGGTTAGGGCTAGGTGCATACCCCAACAACACGGCGTGTGATTGCAGGGGAGTTGGCTCACAGAAACTGAAAATAAATGTTGAGAATATTAAGTTAAACATATCCGAACAATATTCTAAATAGGATTCGGAACTATCTCAAAACTTCAGAGTTCTATGATGAAGGTACTTTTTCAGTCAGACGAGATGCTTGGCATGTTACTCATTGTGTTGAAGTGATGTAGTGTTTATTTATCATAAAAAACCATAATGCTTTTTATAACGTTGGCATGAAGATAATTATATTTCCTATACAACTGAGGAATTGAAAAAGACATCCCCTCCATAACCACTTCAATCAGGAGAGACGTTGATGTATGAAATACATGTTTATTACCGGGACACATAATATGAATGTAATAATGATTGCCAGAATTATAACAGGT
>NW_011359899.1:0-3499 GCF_000735185.1 Notothenia coriiceps
TACTGATATACACCTGAACGTCAGCAGGAGAGGACTCTTTAAAGTAGAGACACTGCATACTGATATACACCTGAACATCAGCAGGAGAGGACTCTTTAAAGGACACTACATACTGATATACACCTGAACGTCAGCAGGAGAGGACTCTTTAAAGTACACTACATACTGATATACACCTGAACATCAGCAGAAGTACACTACATACTGATATACACCTGAACGTCAGCAGGATAGGACTCTTTAAAGTACACTACATACTGATATACACCTGAACATCAGCAGGAGAGGACTCGGACACTACATACTGACGACTCAGGAGAGGACTCTTTAAAGTAGAGACACTGCATACTGATATACACCTGAACATCAGCAGGAGAGGACTCTTTAAAGGACACTACATACTGATATACACCTGAACATCAGCAGGAGAGGACTCTTTAAAGTAGAGACACTACATACTGATATACACCTGAACATCAGCAGGAAGTACACTATGAAATCAGCAGGAGAGGACTCTTTAAAGTAGAGACACTACATACTGATATACACCTGAACATCAGCAGGAGAGGACTCTTTAAAGTAGAGACACTAGCAGGAGAGGACTCTTTAAAGTAGAGACACTACATACTGATATACACCTGAACATCAGCAGGAGAGGACTCTTTAAAGTAGAGAGCTTTAAGTGAACCACTAGAATGTAAAACTCTTGATCATTCAGACAAACATCGACGCGGCTCCGAAATGACGTATTGATTGTGATAAAAGAGTCTCGTGTTTATAAATGGCTGCAGAGTTTAAACTGTGGTATTGATTATAAAAGAAAAACAGCAGTACACGATGTACTGATAGTGATTTTGTGTCGCTTGAATAAATGTTTGTGAGCTCACAAACTAAAGATTAAACACAGTTTTTAATTAAATTGTCTTATCGGAACAGGAAAGGGTAAAACTTCAGGGATCATTCATTTTATGTTATTTTCTTTCTGTGATTTATTATTCATTTGCTGAGAATTAATGATGAAACTATGGATAAAAGTGAATGTCATTATTCTTCAAGCTACAGTATGATCTCATGAGGGCTAAAATAAAAGGGTTGTTTAAAAATACTTCCTTATTAAGTAAAACATTACAAAATATATGTTTAATAAACGCAATAAAATACATAAATTACCGAATGTTAAGCCAAGAGTTAAGACATAATTTGCATTAAACATTATTTGTACCAAATAAAATGTAATAATAATAATTATAAGGATAGAACATTAAAAAGCCTATTTGTTTGACATTTGATTTCATGATTTGTATATTTTAATCAATTCATTATTTCATACTTCTTTGTGTTTGCATTATTGATTTTTATTTTTTGAATTATTTCTTTATTTTATTATACATAGATTTTTATGGTGTAAAGGTACCTTCAAAACAGTGGCTAATTATTTAAAAACAAAACAAAAATGTACTTAATAACTAACTATATTAAAATAATAATAAGTGGCCCTTTTTGATTTTTGATTGATGTTATGTGGATGTGTAGTATCTGTGTTACTGTATGTTGAATAAATGTGTATTTGGCTGAATCTTGAGACATAGCCACTGTATGTGCTCGGCCTCAAGATGTGCTGGCAGACAGAAACATACTGACGGGGCGCACTTCGCTCCGCGCTCACATTTGGCTGAGCCCGCGCGCCTTAGCTCCGCTGCTATGACTCCATCCGAGGGGAAACACTGACTAATACACAAACTGAACTGCAGACCCCGCCAAATGAAAAGCAGAAGAAGGGAAAAGCTGTTTATTGATTGGACTCTCGAGTTAAAAACCCTCAGGTTGAAGCATCCATCTATTCAAGTGTGAAGGAAACATAACTTCACATTAATGTTGAACTCAGCTCGAGTTGAGAGGCGGTTGAGCGGTTCGAGGTCGTTCAGGCGTTTCGGTTGTATCTTCCTGGTCGAATGTACTTATTGTAAGTCGCTTTGGATAAAAGCGTCAGCTAATGTAATGTAATGTTTCTCTTGAGTTTGCTGTCAGGCTGAAGTCAGAGTTTGATCCTAATGAGGCTCTATCTGCGGATGGAGGTGTTGTTGAGACGTTCAGGTGTTAAACGGCCTCAGAGGACCCAGAGGCTGCAGGTTTTTAATCCACCGAGCAACAAATCAGCTGATCTGTTACTGTGAGTTAAAATGAGAGCTGACTGAGGGTAAGTATGTAGGAGTTGAATACTAAAAAACTGCAGAATGTACCATTACATTATTCATATGATAGGGAGGCTCTCTCAATTATTCATAATTGTATTTTATATATTTATATGTCTGTGATTTAGCATTTCTTATTAAATGTCTTTTTAATGGGCTGCTATTATTAAAACTACCGGCAAACTACATTAAACTGTAATATAAAACTCTCCCTGTTGTTTCTGGAGGTTCTTCTGGAGCTTTTCCCCCGGTTATTTGACGGTAGCCACACCGGAGGGACTGGTATCAGTTTATAATTATTAGCTTCACCTGCTAGCTTCACCCGGGGCTGTTTGTTCGACAGGTTGGACCAGGGGTGCCCACACTGCCCCGTGCCCAATCTGAACAGCGGGCGCCGGAACCCCGCAGCGGCGGAGAAACTGTGGCACGCTTGCACCAATTGCACCGCTTCAGATGAGGCTCCCTCCGCGAGGTGAGGCCCCACGCAGTCTGCGTGATGGGAGGGGCGGGCCTGTCTACCTACATAAATAATGCTAAACATATATTTATTTATATATATAGGCTCTACTGACCATACCTTATGTTGGTGTCCTTGCATAACTGCATGAACCCGCATGGCACAATACAAATACATTTTTGATCATCACGTACATTTTATACCCTTTCTTTAGTATAATTGTATAAATTGGAAGGCTAATCAGGTAATCAGCTCGCCGACGACTTGCTGCTGGCGCGGTTGACCGGGCATGCGTGGTGAACTGCGTGTTTGACAGGATGAGATCCCAGACTGGCTTACCTGTAGGCCTACGTCAATCAAGTGGCAAATGCCAACGTAGGGATGGATGATAGGCTAACTTTTTATTTTATGCGATCTACCCACACTACCTTTGTGATCGACCTTGGGCACCCCTGGGTTTGACGTTAGGTTTTAGAACTGCAGTACCGGGTCTGACCACTGATGTTGACTGACGTTTACAATTAAACAAAGCAGAGGGCGCTGTTTCACCACTAAGAGATGAAACCTTCAAAAGTGTTGGTGAGGATGATGATACTAACAATAATCATTCGAAAAATAAGATAATAATAATAAAAATTATAATAATAATAACAATTATAATAATAATAACTATTCAATTAACAATATTTTAAGCTGCAAGAGAATATGTGTGTGTGTGTGTGTGTGTTGGGAGAGGACTCTTTAAAGTAGAGACACTACATACTGATATACACCTGAACATCAGCAGGAGAGGACTCTTTAAGAGAGGACTCTTTAAAGTAGAGACACTACATACTGATATACACCTAAA
>NW_011359900.1:0-4473 GCF_000735185.1 Notothenia coriiceps
TACATGTTTCTGGTATCAGTACTTTACTCCACTACTTATTTTTCTGATTACTTTTTACTTTGACTTCTTACATTTTGAACCCAAATACCTGTACTTTCTACTTCTTACATGTTGAACACAAATACCTGTACTTTCTACTTCTTACATGTTGAACACAAATACCTGTACTTTCTACTTCTTACATGTTGAACACAAATACCTGTACTTTCTACTTCTTACATGTTGAACACAAATACCTGTACTTTCTACTTCTTACATTTTCCAAACAGGCTGGTTCCTTTAGTTTGAATGTGTGTTTGATGGCGTGATCATTATTATTTAGAGTCATTGCGTGCCTATTGATTTGAACACGATCCGTGTATCCATCATTTCCTGGTCTTCTCTAAAGAAGAGGGACCAATGAAAACGTTGTCATGTTGCCGTTGTTCAACATGGAAACATTCATTAGCTAACAATGACATTATTGTTCTATTAATATAAAGGGAGGTCAGGTACTCTTTAAAACAGCTGCTAGTTATGGGTACTTTTTACTGAAGTACATTTCAAAGCCCTCTTTACTTTTACTTGAGTAAAGAAACATCAGAGGAGGTTCAGACACATTTGTCTCCAGCTGCCCCTCTCACACACTCCGGTCAATTCACTCACGGTACCGAGCAGAGCAGGAAATACGGTGTCTGTCAACGGCTGTATTTTTAGCTCCACTGAATAAGAACCAGTCCCATGCAATAATACCCCTTTTCCATTCAGTCAACTTGAGCTGGTGCTAGTTTGGTTCACAAGTTGAATCAAGTCATTGTTTACATCACTGTATTTCTCAGTGTAAATAACAACAACAATGACAAACTGCTTCAAAGAGCCAGGATTGAATCGAAGAATGATCGTTACAACTTTTGAATTGTTTGCCACTAAAATGGAGCCGATCTTCCAACCGCCAGATTGGTACGCCGCTTTTATTCCTTTGAATGAGTACTTGTTGACATCATTGTGGCATTTGCAGTTTTGTACCGGCATATTTTACCTGCCAGCTTGTCATTATCATTTTGCTGTGAATTATGTAGAAAAATCCATTAAAAGCCCACCTGGTGTTGAGTTGTTTCTCTGCAAACCATTCAGAATCATTCTGCTGTTTCTCTGTGACTTTAGTCCATCCAACAGATAATACACATCAACACCAGTAATTGGTCTATAATTAAAAAAGGGAGAATTCAACTGGTGATTTTGTTAAACCATTACAAAATGACTGGTACAAAAAACGTGTTTGTTCTCTGTATAACTTATATAATAACGGTTAAGTTTGCACATTATCATAGCTTTGAGTTATTGCATTCTCAGATTGCCTCAGTTTGCCCAGTGACGGCCATCTTTCTAGCTTCACTTCAGATACTTTAAGATACAGGAATCAAAGTCGAAATCTTCTAAACTCTACGCATTAGTCAAAGTGAGGATCAGGGATTTTTTTTAAGATCATCATAAATCTAATGAACTTTACACGAAGCGTCACCATACGGGAAACATTTACCAGCTTTTTACTAAGCCCTGAAACGGCCCATGAGAAAAGCATCTCTCCCCTTTCGATGATTAAACACTGCTATTGGGATTATTTTCCATGTGATATAGATTAATAAAAAACTGGTTTCTTGAGGACTGAACATATGTATACTTCACCCCGAGGTTACAGAGCTGAATCCGACACAGTCATGCTGGGTATTTACCCAAAGCAAACGTATTATCCGTGTTATCTCAGAGCTTTACGCTGCAAGGTTGCTTTAGTTAGATAACATCTTTGCTCCACTTGATACACGCCCGTTGGTAATGATGTCATTATATGGAAATGGATAGGCCGCTCACTTTTTTTAGGAATAGGAGTGGGGGGAAATCACCCAAAAAATCCACCCGGAGATGGGAGGGGAAGTGACTCAAACATTCCTGATGATCTTGATTATTTATTTAAAGGATAGCATGGCGGGTCGACTAACCGCACAGCTGTTACTTTTCTGCATAGAAGACTGTGGCAGTCAGCTAACCAATCAGAGCAGACTGGTCTCTGGTTTCAGACAGAGGGTGAAAACAGGTGCAGCAGCACAGGCAGTATGAGAAAAATAAAGAGCTTTTTGAACATTAAAGCATGGAGACATGTCCCAGTAGAGACACTACATACTGATATACACCTGAACATCAGCAGGAGAGGACTCTTTAAAGTAGAGACACTACATACTGATATACACCTGAACATCAGCAGGAGAGGACTCTTTAAAGTAGAGACACTACATACTGATATACACCTGAACATCAGCAGGAGAGGACTCTTTAAAGTAGAGACACTACATACTGACCTGAACATCAGCAGGAGAGGACTCTTTAAAGTAGAGACACTACATACTGATATACACCTGAACATCAGCAGGAGAGGACTCTTTAAAGTAGAGACACTACATACTGATATACACCTGAACATCAGCAGGAGAGGACTCTTTAAAGTAGAGACACTACATACTGAATCACCTGAACATCAGCAGGAGAGGAGAGGACTCTTTAAAGTAGAGACACTACATACTGATATACACCTGAACATCAGCAGGAGAGGACTCTTTAAAGTAGAGACACTACATACTGATATACACCTGAACATCAGCAGGAGAGAATCCCTGAACTCAGCAGGAGAGGACTCTTTAAAGTAGAGACACTACATACTGATATACACCTGAACATCAGCAGGAGAGGACTCTTTAAAGTAGAGACACTACATACTGATATACACATGAAAATGAGCGTAAGAAGTCCTCTTTAACAAAATATACACGTCATATCAGTTTTAAGTTGTGATTGTCAACATCAAAATACGTCTTCAACAAAAGGTTAAATACTGGGAACAGTCCTGCATCATATTAAATCGGAATATCATGTATTTTTATCAGCCAAATTAATGTTGTGGAGTAAAAAGTACAACATTTGCCTGCAAAATGTAGACGAGTAGCAGTATTTGTAGAATAGAATGGAAATAGTTGAAAAAATGTGTCCAAATAATACTTAAATACAATACTTGAGTAAATGTACTTTGTTACATTTGACCAAATTGAATCTGATGGATGACATGTGAAGACCCCATGACCAAAGTAAAGTCACATTACTACCTCTGTAAAAAAAAAATTGATATCCAGGGTTTTCCCTACGCTTTATTCTTGCCGCCCAGACTCTCTGGCTATTAATAAACCCGATTTGATGCTATCAGCACCAGAGCTTTCTCGTTCTTTCTTCCATTTTTTCTTCTTACCCTTCCTGTGTAAGACCCAATGCTCCCGCTGCCACACGACCCAGTTTCCTCTGGAGGAATTCCTCCCTCTTCCTGCAAACGCCCCTCCTCATAAGGCTCTGTTAGGAAAGCCGGGGCTTCAGTACAGAACTGACCGAGAGCGAGACTGTGAGTGTGGTCAGAAAGCTGCGAAGCTACATTTAGCTTCAGGATGGAGTAACAGAGGGCAGGGGGGTCATGGGTCTGGTGTAAAGACTGAGAAGGAAACATGTGGTGTCTGCAGTGCACCTCTGACAGGTCCTTACTGGATGTGGAGTCAGACAGCTGGTAAGCCTGAGTAAATGCCTTTAAAGGGGGCTTATTCTGCTAATTTTCATATTATTATTTAGTGTCTCTACTTTAAAGAGTCCTCTCCTGCTGATGTTCAGGTGTATATCAGTATGTAGTGTCTCTACTTTAAAGAGTCCTCTCCTGCTGATGTTCAGGTGTATATCAGTATGTAGTGTCTCTACCCTGCTTTGGTGTATAGTATGTAGTGTCTCTACTTTAAAGAGTCCTCTCCTGCTGATGTTCAGGTGTATATCAGTATGTAGTGTCTCTACTTTAAAGAGTCCTCTCCTGCTGATGTTCAGGTGTATCAGTATGTAGTGTCTCTACTTTAAAGAGTCCTCTCCTGCTGATGTTCAGGTGTATATCAGATGTGTCCTCTCCTGCTGATGTTCAGGTGTATATCAGTATGTAGTGTCTCTACTTTAAAGAGTCCTCTCCTGCTGATTTTCGACTCTTTAAAGTAGAGACACTACATACTGACCTGAACATCAGCAGGAGAGGACTCTTTAAAGTAGAGACACTACATACTGATATACACCTGAACATCAGCAGGAGAGGACTCTTTAAAGTAGAGACACTACATACTGATATACACATGAAAATGAGCGTAATAAGTCCTCATTAACAAAATATACACGTCATATCAGTTTTAAGTTGTGATTGTCAACATCAAAATACGTCTTCAACAAAAGGTTAAATACTGGGAACAGTCCTTCATCATATTAAATCGGAATATCATGTATTTTTATCAGCCAAATTAATGTTGTGGAGTAAAAAGTACAACATTTGCCTGCAAAATGTAGACGAGTAGCAGTATTTGTAGAATAGAATGGAAATAGTTGAAAAAATGTGTCCAAATAATACTTAAATACAATACTTGAGTAAATGTACTT
>NW_011359901.1:0-4014 GCF_000735185.1 Notothenia coriiceps
GTAAGAGAGAGAGGGGGGAGGGAGGGGGAGAGAGGTGTTACTCTGTTCATGCATGCAGAACATACTGTAAAACTCATTCACACATTCAGAAGAGGATTAGTAAAAGCGTATTTTCTTTTGTTTTGTTAGAAAAGAAAGGATTTTTTTTCTTCTGAATTCTCATTTTCTTTTACACATGGTCCTAATCCTCTTCCGTACTTGCATTTATTGATTTAAAAAGTATGAATATGTTGATATTTTACTAAAAGTAGCAACATCACTTTTTTTCAAAAAAGTTTGAATTCTGAGATTTGGAGAAAATCTTTTCTGAAATCTGAGAGATTTCTTTTAACTTTTGGTCAGATCTAAAAAGAAAATGTTTAACATGACCCTAATCCTCTTCCGTACACGCATTACTAAATTCAAAGTATAATTATATAGTGGTTTCTGAGTAAAGGTAACAATAACGTATTTTTTGAAGTGCATTAAGAATCTAATTGACTTGATACCAGGCGGCGGGTGAAGTCAGTCTCTGATTTCTACTATTTATTATCAAGTATAATCTGCTGCAGACATTTGTAAAGCATTGCAGTATTTGTTTCAATGCATGAAGGACACAAGGACACAAGGACACAAGGACACAATACTTTAACAGATTGAATCCTCTGTGATTTCTCTCTTGCCCTGCAGACATGTCCTGACTCACCTGCAGCAGGTAACTCCTCAGTGTTCCCTGAACACATCAGCAGTGAGAACAGGTCTCTATAGGAGCATCCTGCACACTCAAAGACTCAGATCTCATTTAGAGATCAATAAAAGACTTCATTTAAAAAAGGGGTTTCTCTTTAGTAGACACTGAGTGCCCCCTGCTGGAGACAGAGAGGCATTACACCACTCAGACTGTGTGTGTGTGTGTGTGTGTGTGTGTGTGTGTGTGTGTGTGTGTGTGTGTGTGTGTGTGTGTGTGTGTGTGTGTGTGTGTGTGTGTGTGTGTGTGTTCAGCGCCACCCTCTGGACTCTGACTCCCTGTCAGATTCATTAACAGATAACTTTATCTCCACGCACACACCACACACACACACACACACACACACACACACACACACACACACACACACACACACACACACACACACACACACACACACACACTTTATGTCTTGTATATTGCACTGTCGTGGAACCTGGTCGAAGTGTTTCACACATTACATAATGACACCAGTTGAATGAACTCTGACTCTTTACCCTCGTGCCGTCTGAACCTGTTGTATGTTATATCCTCTGAGTCACAAAGGGTTTCTAATCTCGCGTAACAGTCAGAAACCTTAGAGTTTACTTGTATCCTATCATCATTGTTAGCCATTATATCATGCCAGGAAGTTTTGCAGTTTTTGAATTGCGTCTTTTTTATTTTTTATTACTCAATATTTTATGTAATAAAAAAAAGACCCACTTGTTGCTCCCGTATAAACTCGTGCTGCCTTCAGGTACACTGAGTAACTTTGAGAATACTTGAACTTGAATGTTTCCTTCACAGCGGAATACAGTATAAATAGCGCTCCTCCTGTGAGCACCAGCAGTAACTAACGTCTCCTCTGACAGAGAGGTTGTTCAGGATCTCAGCATGTGGTCTCTGTGCAGGAACTTCATTAGACCCGCTCTCTCCACAGGGGGCCTCCAGTCCCTCTGCAGGTCTGTGGTCGCCCCCCTAGTCAGCAGGAGCTACGGGACCCGCTTCAATGTCCCCCCCAGCGCAGAGTTCGTGTCCCGGGTCTCGGGGATCCCCACCATGAACAAGCTGCCCCACCAGGAGAGCGCAGAGGGGCTGGACGCGGCCTTCATCGGGGTCCCCATCGACACCGGGACTTCCAACAGACCCGGGGCCAGGTGACCGTTCAGCCTTTATACAGACTATACACTCCTGTGCTGCGTTCAGGGTCCGCGGAACTGTTACGGTACTGTGCTGCGTTCAGGGTCTGCACTACTGTTAGTGTGAAGCGTTCAGGGTCTTCAAGACTGTTACTTTATTGTTCTGCAAAACAGTTAAACTCACGTGGTGCGTTCAGGGTCTGCACAACTTTGACTTTAATGTTCTGCAAAACTGTTAAACTAATGTGCTGCGTTCAGGGTTTGCACAGCTATACTTTACTGTGCTGCGTTCAGGGTCTGCAGCAGAGGTGCAAGAAGTACTCAGTTAAAAGTAAAAGTCCTGCATCACAAATTAACAAAGTACAAAAGTACTAGCATCAACATAAACTTTAAGTACCAAAAGCAAAAGTTTTGCAGAACGGCACAAATGAGTACCAGATATTTAAATGATTGTAATAACATGATCGATGCAGTAATGTGTTCACCACTTCAATGTTGCAGTTGTTAAAAGTGAAGTTCATTTGAATTATTTTATACACTACTGGCTAGTAATGTATAATAATGCATCAGTATATTTATATCGTGTATTTATGATATCAATGTGCAAAGTTACCAGTAACTACATCTGTAAAATGAATTTAGTGGAGTCAAAGTATAAAGTAATCAAATGAGTAAAAGTACCTCAATATTTTAGTTTAGAGCAGTAGTTTACTTTACACCTCTGGCCTGCCTTTACTGAATATACTATGACGTGCTGCGTTCAGGGTCTGCACCATGTTTACACTAGAGAGCTGAACACGGAGTGAGTGTTGCAGGTGTTAAATAATCTGCATTAAGACTAAATTAAACACGGTTAACGACGGTGATAACTATTTATATAAATAAGTATTACACAGAGTGAATGGTATTTTTCTGCGGGTTCGGGCCCCGGCCTTTACTGAATATATAACGTGCTGCGTTCAGGGTCTGCACCATGTTTACTCTAGATTCAAATTCAAAGGTCTTACGTCATATGCACATAAGAAATAGTGCAAGAAGTCTATATACATGTACATAGAATATGATATGCTCAAGACCAGAATATGAAATTAAATAATGCACATTAACACTAAATCAAACACGGTTTATTGCGGTGAAAACTGTTTGTATAGATAAGTAGTAACAGAGTGAGTGTTATTTGTCTGCAGGTTCGGGCCCCGGCAGATCCGCGTGGAGTCGGCCATGCTGCGCAGCTTCAACAGTGGAACCCGAGCGGCTCCGTACGACTCGCTTATGGTGGCCGACATCGGAGACGTGAACGTGAACCTGTACGACCTGAAGGACACGTGCACGCGCATCAGAGAGTTCTACAGGAAGGTCCTGTCTGCGGGATGCATCCCCCTCACCATGGGTGAGGAGTACTATATTATATCATATTTCTGTGGGTCCCTGAAGGCAGCATCTCCCCCCTCCAATGAGAGTCCTCCATGTGATTTTGGATTATGTCATAAAATAATCTCTGGGTCCAAAACACATTCAGAAACCATTGGTCTGCACAACAGTTACTTCACTATGCTGCGTTCAGGGTCTGCACAACAGTTACTTCACTATGCTGCATTCAGGGTCTGCACAACAGTTACTTCACTATGCTGCGTTCAGGGTCTGCACTACAGTTACTTCACTATGCTGCGTTCAGGGTCTGCACAACAGTTACTTCACTATGCTGCGTTCAGGGTCTGCACTACAGTTACTTCACTATGCTGCGTTCAGGGTCTGCACTACAGTTACTTCACTATGCTGCGTTCAGGGTCTGCACAACAGTTACTTCACTATGCTGCGTTCAGGGTCTGCACTACAGTTACTTCACTATGCTGCGTTCAGGGTCTGCACAACAGTTACTTCACTATGCTGCAAAACAAATGTGCTGCGTTCAGGGTCTGCAACAGAGGTGCAAGAAGTACTCAGTTAAAAGTATGAATATTGTTAGAGCCAGTATTTTGATTTGATAAGAAAGGCCACCCAATTGTGACGTCTGTAGTCAACGCACAATAAAGGAACTACAATTCCCTACGGCGTACTGAGCTAAAGCCACAGTGATGGAAAACCTGTTGAGAGACGCCGTCGAGAAACAGTTTCAAACCATACACGTACACAAATCGTACAAGTACCCTTTAAGTTATGAAGTTA
>NW_011359902.1:0-3276 GCF_000735185.1 Notothenia coriiceps
GTCAAACCATGGCTGTCTGTCCTGCCTCATTAAAACCAAATCACATTAGCCCTGGTGTTCAGAGCCACACACAGGTCAATAGCAGACCCCTGTGTGTGTGTGTGTGTGTGTGTGTGTGTGTGTGTGTGTGTGTGTGTGTGTGTGTGTGTGTGTGTGTGTGTGTGTGTGTGTGTGTGTGTGTGTGTGTGTGTGTGTGTGTGTTTTTTTATCTGATCCGGATGGTTACTAATTCCTTTTCTTTATGGCGGTCATGTTTGACCGGGAACACCATGGGTGTTACAAAGTTGACTAAATCATCCGAAATTCAATGAAAGTGGTGATCAGCAATTGTATATGTGGAAATGTCTACTGTGAAGGATATCATAAAGCCTTAATGCAATCAAATGTAAAACAAAAAGGTTATGATTGATGAAAGTAGTAAATCGGTCAGATTTGACCCGAAGACAACAGGAGGGTTAAATGATAGGCTAAATATGATTCTTAAAACAAGATTAATATGCAAACAAGTGTAAATATAATTGTCAGCAAGTAATGCACTAGTCTTTGTAAAACGCAATAGTGACTCACCGGGTAAAAGGAATAAAACAGCTGGATAAACAGTTTAATAATAGGTTTATAATCCAGCCGATTTACAGTTACTCTTGCTTTTCTCTGCCAAGGAAAAATTGTTTAGTTTAGGATTAGTATGTTTTCCCAAAACTCAACGCAGCAGTGTAGGGGACTATGAGACAACAGCACACAATAAAGTGTATCGTTAGTTTTATTTAGTCTTTTGGTACACTGGTTGACATTCTTGTTTTTACAGCATATAAATAGACTACGATCAAGAACATTCAACTCCTTATATCCAAACATCACTCATAATAAATAAAGTGCTTCAAATACAGGAGTCAAACTCCAACCTCAGCATATTTCTATATAACAATACTGGTATAGCAATTAAAAACAGGAGTTTATAAACATATGTTACCTTATTTATGAAGCGTATCGTTGCCGGTAAAACAAAGTGTAATAAAGAGACCGTTTCGTTACCGTAGTACGACTCTAATTATAAGTTATTTAACATATGAAGCATTGTTTACAAAAAAAAACCGTGTCGTTCAATATTTCGTTCACTTGTTTTGTTTATATCCGTTTTTAAAATCCCGCCAGGAAGTGACGTCAGATTGATTATACCAACACTCTGAGCAGCGCCCTCTTCAGGCCGATGGCAGGAGGTGCAAGATAAGATACAGCTTTCTTTGTAAAGCACTGTAAACCTCCAGACAAAAGTGCTGTAGGCCTATAGAGGAATAAAATAAAAAAATCACACAGCTCAGCTCTCAAACCATAAGATAGGTAAAAAATACGATTAAAAAGGCAAAAACAAACAAGAATAAAAACAATAACAGCCATATTTCCTTCCCCTCTGTGGGACTAATAAAGGTATTCTGATTCTGATATAGTAAAAACAATAGACCATTTAAAAGCAAGTATTTTGGGATAGCACCAGTTTAGGGGCCGAAAGCACGGTCCCCTCTGAGCTTTGACTTTATTCAGGGCACATTCAGGACTCAGGAGTACAGATCTTTTATGTGGAAAAATCAAGTGGTGCCAATGTAGTTTTTTTGGTCTTATTTTGAAAATGATTAACTAACCAGGTGCATAGCTCAAGGTTAGATAATGCTAGTGTTTTCGAGGTTAATAGTGTCCAAAGGTGAATTGATTGGTTATATTAGTGCCAGTTGGCAAACCTTTTGTGTGGTAGGCTAGATGGCACCAACAAAAAAATATATATATATATATATATATTAAGTGTTAGTCTTAATGTAAAGAAAATATAAATAACTGTTAATACAGGTTATGTTATGAAGATTGACTTAGTCACTTTTCTGCAATTACAGCATCTTCAATTCTGAATAGTCTAAACATTTAATAGCACACAGACACAAGTACAAATGTGTCAAGTTCAACCAGGACGAAGGTACGTTTTAACCGTTTGTTTTTTTGTTCTAATTGAAACAAAAAAAAAAGCAGAAACGGGTCGCTTTTTTGTTTTTCAATTTTGCCCCCCTAGCCAATCAGAAGCAAGGAGGCGCTGGAGACACACCCACTTATGGAAACGAAACATTGAGTGGTAGGCCTATACTTGTTTTAACAGTAAGAACAGAAAAACGAAAAAACGAGCTGAATTTCCGTTTTTTCATTTTGGGGCAAAATTGAAAAGAAAAAAAAAAGACCCGTTTCTGCTTTTTTTTCGTTTCAATTAAAACGAAAAAACAAACGGTTAAAACGTACCTTCGTCCAATAACAATCAATAAGTCCCCTAGTGGAATGGAGCAGAGCATTACAATACAAAATGGCAGGAACACACCAAAAAGTAATCTTCAAATTCAACACCACAGCGCCACCAAGAGTAAAGAGGATGATGATGTTCTAGGAGTGAAAAAGGTGAATTTTGTGGTATTCATATGCCATACTGTAAATGTTGCATTACAGTTAAAAAAGAAAAGTGATAGAATCAAAGCCATTGTGGAGACAGCTGGAAAATTCCTAGACATGAAAGATATTAAAGCAGATCAGATACATGCAATGTTAGCTATAAATGGAGCTGGGGAAAATGAAAATCAGGATGAAGGTTAGAACCGCAGTGAAGCGTCAAAAAGCAATGCATTTTTTCCATAGGGTTTTGGAAAATAGCTCGAAATAAGGTCTGTGGTTGACACAAATTGAAGAGATAAATCACGTTTTGTTCTACGACATTAAATACATCAGCAGTGACCCCACTGGGGATTTTTGAAGAGTTTACGTGTCTGAAAAACGATGGTTGTTACCGAGTGGCTGAATAGGACTACAGAAATGGTCGAGGCCGTTTTACGTCATTACGCCGAACACGTAAACACTTCCGCTAAGTTTGTTTTCCCCTGTGTTCTTCTTGAAAGCAAGTACCTGCCTATCTTTAGTATCTGTATATCTATATCTGACCATTAGAATCTGCATTTTTGAAATTGTCGTTTTTAACACCGTAGTTTTACAAATTATAGAATAATTAATTACCAGTGTTTTCCAATTTTACTCGGCAGTTCGTTTCGTTAGCTAACGTTAGCTAAAGCTAGCGCTACTAGTTAGCTACCGGGTTGCAGCCACAGGTCTTCGCATGAAACGTGCTTGTTCTATCGTTTCCCGGCCGATGTTTTCCAAAGGAGAGTCTGGATTCGTGGCATGAGGTAAGCTGACGTTACATTTTTGTCCATGTCACGGTGAAATGTAAATGATGGGTAGGCTAGTGACTGTATC
>NW_011359903.1:0-3085 GCF_000735185.1 Notothenia coriiceps
TCATCTGTGGAAGCCGTGGCGCTGTAAAAAGCACGACCAATCATCTGAGCCGGCTAAAGTAACTGGATGGCCTACCTGCCTGTCAGCCTTCCATCTGTGCACAAACTTACCTCGTGCCCTCATTGGTCATGTGCGCGTTTGTGTGTGTGTTGGAGGAGGGGCTCTGTAAGGAAGTGGCAGATTTGTTCCGGTTGTGGATTTTCAAATTCTAGCGATCTCGAGCTGGTTTCTCCAAATGTACCTACCCCACCTTTAACATGTAGTGGATTAAGCACCGTTTCCCTGTTGAGGTTGAAGATTAAATAATATTAATCCTAGAAACCTTTCTGAAAGAGTTCTTTATGGTATTCACAGTCGTTGTCATTTCAATTTTAACGGCTGATACGGCTTATACATATTTGCTTTTGTTGCATAGAAATGCAAGATATTGTTTGGTAGTTTATTTGCATTTAGCAGAAAATGTATTGAGTAATATTTTGTATATTTAACTAATTGTTTAAGACGAATACATTTAGAGAAAATAATTCGTTTTTTGCCTTTTCTCGTCAACCTCAGCTATTTCAGCTTTTTTCCAGTTTCTCCTAATGGACGGTTTTTGGACTTATTCATTCTCAACTAGTTGTTAATTAACATATTAGAGACAAACTACCAGCTTATTTGTTATGAACAAGACTTCACTTTCAAATAGGGAACATATTCTGAGTTAGAAATACACATTTTTGTTATTATTTTGACAAGATTAACACTTTCATTTCTTGTTACAATAAGAGTATACCATATTTGTTGAGGATTACTATTCTTGTGGTACTGCTACTGCATATTGAACAAAGCATATTAAGACCAAAACTCATGTACAACAACTTCCTAACTTACAATAAATGAGTACTAATTAGAGGGTTATTGAGGAAAAACTCGTACTAGTACTGGGAGAATATGGCCATGTAGAATAAGGCATTAATACGTTTTTTATAATGACTAACAAAGAGCCAATATACTGCTAATATGCATGTTAATGAACAACTAGTTGATGGTGAATGTGTGTTCCTTAATATAAAGTGTTAACATTATTAGTTATTTAGTAACTAGTTTGGCTCCAGAATACAAAGCAGCCACAATACAAGTTATGTTCAAACACATGTTGTAGTTTCTGTCTCCCAGCAGCTGTCTCCTATGAACAGCTGTTGTTGTCCGTCAGCCTCTCGTCCTGAGGGCAGTGCTCTGGTACTGATGGACTTCTGGCTACAGTTGTCCTTGTCTGAGAGCTGGCATGACGGTAGCGTACGCCTGAGGAGGGACTGGGCTCCAAGGGGCTGTTCTTTCACACTCCGGTGCCCAGATGACCGGCAATTATTATTAGAATCCATCTTCCACCATGGGGTCAAAGGAGACGCAGAAAGAGACGACTGGGCAGATTCTTTATCCCAACTCTCTGGTGTTCAGTGCCAGCCTGGGAGGAAATGTTTGACTTGAGCTTTGAGCCTGGTTAGCTTTGTCCTCGCTGCCACAACAAAAGCTTAGAGGGAAAACAATCTGGATACAAGCAGACCCGGATGTACACGCAAGAATAACTGGAGGTCGAAGCCCTCGGTGCTCAAAGTGTCCATCAAAATGAAATATCCCCAGTGATTCCACCCCGGTTAATCGCTCCTCGGTTACGCAGTAGATTTTAATCGCTGTAGCTTTCAGCCTTTGCCCGTTACAATGGAGATGGGCTTTATTGGAAATGAGGCTGAGATGAAAGTGCTTAATTACCTCCATTCAAATAGCTCAGAGGCCTTTTGATATGGAGAAATGACTGCTTTTGGGAGCAGGATATTGCTTTTGAAAATCCATCGGGTGCATGAGATCTAATATTGACTGCAGGGTGTGAGTGAGCTTGTTTTAGTAATAGCCCTGTCAGACTGCGGTCCCCTGCCTAAAATATCAGTCCCTTATTATTCCAGGCATCATAAGTTTGACTTACAAAGCTGGAATCACATTAAAGAGGACACATTTTGCTCATTTTCAGGATCATATTTGTATTTAGTGCCTCTACTTTGACACGTTTCCATGCTTTACTTTCCAGGCTCACCTGAGTTCCTCCATCCTTCCCTTGAATTAGGTGCAAGTAACAAGAACCTAGGGGAGGTTTCGAGGGGCCTCTTCTTAAAGTATGACAAAAGATGATTCCAGGTACCTTTGTCCCTGATAATTGCACAGATATCCTCGTGCCCAGGACACTTAGCATGCAGTCCCTTCCTATGTGCAACATCAAAGTGTGTGTGCAGGGCAGACAGCTGGCCGGCCCTGATTGGCTTCATGCCTCGGCATGGTGCCACGCTGCTGTGTTTGCATCCTAAACAGCAAATAGTCCACGATTATTTTTGTGTGTGTGTGTGCATAAATGTTGATATTAATGGGTTGACTGTTACAGACTGATCTCGTGCTTTTTATTAAGGAATTAACTGTGTGTGTGTGTGTGTGTGTGTGTGTGTGTGTGTGTGTGTGTGTGTGTGTGTGTGTGTGTGTGTGTGTGTGTGTGTGTGTGTGTGTGTGTGTGTGTGTGTGTGTGTGTGTGTGTGTGTGTGTGTGTGTGTGTGTGTGTGTGTGTATTGTTTTCTATGCCTGTTCTTATCCTGAGGGAAGATAATGTGTCTGTTTGTATCTTGAATTCTATTAAAACCAGCAGACTTATATTTTTCGTTCTCATTTATGACTGTTGTTAGAAATTAAAATCAATGTTTTATGGCATAATTTAGTTAAAACATACCGTCAGTTTAAATGCTATTTTATTCTGAAAAAAACCGGAAGTTCTCGCACAATCTTAATACCAAGCTTTTATTCTGAAAATCCTTCATGACGACATCCGGGACTACCGTCCATTAGTATCATTAAAGTGGCCATTGACGCCGTTAACATGTATTACATATCAAGTTATGAAAGAGATAAGGAGGAGAAAAGGCATGTGGAAGTAAGATGAATGTAAAATGTCGAAATCCTCTGTTTAACGCAATATCGGATACAGAAGACCGAGGGGGAAGTCCCCTACGTCACCACAGCCGCCAGAGAGGAGGAGCGAACAGCCAGCAAGCGGGAAAGACGAAGG
>NW_011359904.1:0-3813 GCF_000735185.1 Notothenia coriiceps
CGTAATCTCCTCCTAGAGCACCATTGAGTTCTTTGTAACCAAATCTCTCTCAGAGGGGCGTGGGGAGGGGCTCCTTATTTTTCATCTAAAGTAACAGATAGAGAATCAGCACTTTTGAAACATGGCTGAAACAGAGGGGATTATGGGTAATGCTGCAATGATCTGTTTGGTGTTTCAGCCAATCAGAGACAGGCTCTGTATATACCTGAGACCTATAATATATTGATGAAAAACAGTATAATAGGGGACCTTTAAGAGATCTGGAATGAAAAGCTGAAATAATGACCTTTTGTCTCATATTCATGTTATCCTAATTGTTTTCAGTATACAGCAAACATAAAGCAATCGGCCTCTCTGTTCCAATCGTTTTGGAGGGGACTGTTTGTATGTTTTTTTCAGGTGTATAGATACATATCAGCAACATCTTTTTTGTTGTCTCCCTCCAGCCACGCAGTGTAAACACGGCGCTGTGTACGACACCTGCGGCCCCGGCTGCACCAAAACCTGCGACAACTGGAACGAGATCGGTCCGTGCCACAAGCCCTGCGTGGCCGGCTGCCACTGCCCCGCCAACCTGGTGCTGTTCCAGGGCCGCTGCATCAAACCCACGTCCTGCCCCGGCCGGTGACCCCTGACCCCGGAGGGATGTGGGGGGGGCAGGGCAGGTTATAGAGACAGAATATAAAGGGGGCCAAAGAAGCAGAAAAAGGTCTGATGTGGACGAATCGGATGGGATACGGTACTCAGGGTCCAGATTGATCTGATTTAGACATTAGAGGGGATTTGGTGAAGAACTTCCTCCAGCCTCTCGTCCCGTCACAAAACCAATTTCCGCCCCCCGGAGTTTACAATTTCTCTAAGGGGAAGAACTGATGAGATAACCCCCCATGTTTTGGATATTTTACACTCTCCTACTCCTGAGGAACGTTTGTCCACGCTGCCATGGACCCTCAGGAAACTACGTGGGCCACTGGACTCCTGCTCGAGCCAAAATGGCGTCCACATTGTCCCTCACAGAAACTCAAAAAGGGAGAAATCTGCATTTTGGAATAAGGAGATTCTGATGCCTCCCTGTTGCATCATTTCATACTGTAAGCTAGCCAGATTTATATGAAAGACAGACAGCTTTTATATTATTATTATTATTATTATTATTGTTCTAATTATTATTATTAATATTATTATTTTTTGTTGTTGATGTTAATTTATATATCGGTTAAAATGACATGTCGTAGCAAGAGCCAGAATCATGAGTATAATTGCGTTATAAATGATTTTTAAAGGGAAACAAAAGCTATTTATGTATTTGTTGTGTACTCTTGTGTTACTGTTTGAAGAGAAATGCCCAAATGTGACTCAGTTGTTGCACCATCGCAGGGAAAAAGTACTGTATTGTAATAATAAGCCACGTGTACAGGTCGTTGTGGTTCGTACCAAACTGAAGGTGTTTACCGAGCATATGTTTCACTTGACGATGATTATTTAAGACCAGCAATATAATCTTTTATCGAAGTTCATTTGTGACTGCTGTCTTTCCTTCCCTCCGTGTTATAACGTGTAATATTTGAAGGAGAAGCGAGCCCACGCCTCAGGTCGTTCAAACTCCCGAAAGGAAGTGGAGACATCTTGAAATCTGATAGAGTTCTTATACATTTGAGCATTTTCTTTTATTTGGATCAAGATTTCCCTGACGTAAATTGTTTATTTTTCAGACTGTATTTCTAATATTTGCTTCTTTCTTGAGAATGACAGTTTCTACCCTTTCAGGCATCTACAAAAATGTGTATTTAAGAGTTTGGAAAATCACTCTTCCATTGAACTGATTGCAACCTACAGACATGATGACGGGTTGCGATGAAGTAAAGCTCCATATTATGTGTTAAAACCAAAAAGTTATCAAAGTTTTAAGCATCACTTCAGGTTTTTTCTTGAAGCCAAAGCTGAACAGGTTGAATAAAGCATTTTCAGGGTAGGAATCGAGAGGAGAAAGATGATTATGACATGCAACAAAGTCCTGTGGCTTTGAAATTTGAACATTGCGGTTACCTGGTATGTATTTATTTATTTTACTGTGGACAACAACTGGAAGGCTTTTGTTGGGTTCAGAATTCCAGAAAACACAGACAACTTCTAAGTATAACTATTTATTGTAAAGAGAGCAAAATATATATATCACTTGGCCAAGGACTCATCACGTCTTGGAAATCACAAAGCTGTAATCTGTAACCACCATATCCGTAAAGAGCCTCGAACCTCGTGCGACAATACATTTTATTACACAGGAGGGCGTTGCCCGTACATTTCTGATTAGTCAAGACTAGCTGAAGAGATACCGCAGTTTGGACTTGGTTCTCTTTGGTTGGTGCGCAGACTCAGATAGAGTCTCTTGGCAACACGATCCTCCAATCAGCATTCGGCCGGCTGGCAAAGTCCCTCCCTACTCCGTCTCTAAAATACGTAATTTGATTTCTCTAACGTTTCTTCAGATATAGCGGAAAACCATAATGTTGCTTCCTAGCTTTGCGGGGGAGCGCGGCTCCCATACAAAGTGATGGCCGGTGCGATGTGCTGTTCTGACTACCTCTTTGTATTCTCTCAGTCTCTGCACTCGACCTTGCTACTTTCAATATTGCAAGCTAAACACTTTCTCATGTAACTTTTCCCTTCGTTCCTGTCCTCCCCATCAAAACTTGGGGGAGGTGATTGGGTCTATTTATTCCAAAGTCACAGCCACATAAATGAGCACAATAAGCTTACAATGTAGTAATAAGAATCAGTCTTTCTAATGTTATATAAAAATAGACTCCACATTTTCTACAAGCAGCAGAAACTAGAAGGAGAACACAAGCTGAAAACACATTTACTGCGTCCTCCATGTGATATGTGTACTTACAATCCCACTTAGGCCCTGTTGAAGATGATCTGATCACAATTGGATCGCTCTCAGTTCACACCTGGCATTAAAGTGTCTCTAACGAGTCTCAATTTGGGGGTAAGATGAGACAATTTTCACTTATGTTGTCCTCTAGGCAAGGACAAATTAGTAAAATGACAACAACAACCTTTATTTCAGGATGTCTTCTGTCAACATAACAGTTATTATACCTGACAAAACCTGGGTTATTGTGAAAGAAACCACATTTACCACTTTACCATGTGCTTCTCTCCATCACGGCCACATATAAATGATGGGTGCTTCCTGAATGTATGGTCACATGATGACAACAAATGTGCACAGTTGCCTAGATACAGGGGTGGGTCCTCTTACCCCAATATGCACATACATGCGTTTTCTTTAAAGATTATTTTCCAGGGCCATTATTATGTTTTTAACCAGCAGGAGGCAACTTCCTATCCCTATTGTGCTAGAAATTAAAAGAAGAAAGAGTTAAAGGTCCCATGTCATGCTTTTCCGGTTATTCCCCGTCCCCTTGTGTGTTATGAAGGTTTTTCTGCATGTAAACGGTCTGCAGAGTCACAAACCCTCAAAGTACACCCTGTAGCGAGTAAAACTATAACACAGAAAAGACCTGTCTATGCTGAACCCCTCGTTGGACATTTCTCATTTTCCATTGTTTATACCTGGGTACTGTGACGTGTGAATAGCCAGAGGCCACACCCTCTGCCAGCCTTTCACGAAAACAAAGCTTCCCAAACCTTTCAGCAATTCATGCCGGATATGTACAGCTTAGGGCACTGAAGAACGATGCTGTTCCTACTTTGTTTGGACCAGCGGGAGATTCGGGTACACAGCCTGTAAGTATTCATTGTTGGTTGGTGTATTTATGATGTTTAAAACAAACAAGGTATCCT
>NW_011359904.1:3843-8180 GCF_000735185.1 Notothenia coriiceps
AACGTTTTTTGGGCTACTACGTTGGGATTGCGGAGAAATGCTCTCCGCAGACCCATGCTCACAGCGTTATAAACCTTTTTCTTACTCAATATCAAGCCACACTTGTTTTTACTTCGGCTGTGAGTGTTTGTGTGAGCTCAGGATGAGTTACGCTTGTTCTCCTGTATCGCCGAGATGGAAGCCTGTCTGCTCCTCGCAGCAGCAACGAGGCTCTCACGTCGCGACCAATCAGAGCACACTGGGCTCACAGGATCTCCAACAAGCCGTTTAGGACAGAGAGTGAATACCGGTGAATACACATACTTTACAGAGATGCTGTATGAGAAACCAATGTGAGTTTGGGAAATTGCACAGTATAAATCTATTCTAGTAGACCTCAACAATGGAATTATGATCAGTGGAAATGGCCATGACATGGGACCTTTAAAACAATACAGATTGGGTCATTTCCTTGGCCAAACTATGTATATCCCTGTGGGCTTTTTGGAAATGTTTTAGCATTTGAGATCTGATGTTGTTGCCTGATATTTCACTTTAATTTGACACGACAAATATGTACGTAGAGGATGTGGGTTGAGTAGAAAGTCTTTTAAAGGGGACCTATCATGCAAAATGCACTTTTTGATGTCTTTTATACATAAAGATGTGTCCCGGTGTGTCGGGGAACTCACGCAGCGTCAGAAAATAAAACCCTCTCTTTTCCTCCGTACCCAAATCTCTAACAACGGGGAACAACGGAGCTAATCCAGATTTGCGTCCGATATGACGTAATATCTGAAATGTGGACCCACAGCCCGATCAGAAACGTTTCTATCAGAAACAATGCCCGACTGTTTTGGACGTAATCTGGTCGGTGTTTACATTAGCATGGCTAACACTCAGAGCTAACCTGTACTGGAGAGCATGTGTGTGAAGAAGCAGGAAGTAAAAAGGAACTCACCTTGTGGTATAACCGGCAAGAGAGAAAGCCTTTGAGCTCCATACTGTTTCAGAGATAATCCTTGATAATCCATGATATGGCGTTTCATCACGGCAGTATTTAGTTTAGACAGTAGCTGCCGGGTCCCGCATGAGCTCAGACCCCAACTTTTTTATTTGATCAATTCTTTTTTTTTTTTAAGCTTTATACCCCAAATCAGCACTTTTGAAACAGGAAGTGAAATAGAGGGATATGAGGCATGGCTAGAATGGGTGATCTGTTTGGTATTTTGAGCAAAACACTTCATAGACATGTTTTTTATAATTTTTTATATATCTGAGACCTATGCTATTGCCTAAAGATAGCATGATAGGTGAGCTTTAATGTAGCCAACAATGCATTTGCTTCAGTAAAGTGTCTCCAGAACATTTTGAAATGTGGGAATGATTGGATCCTAAAGCGTGTTTGGTGCATCCACACCTGTGAGAACAGAGCTTTAATGCACGACTATAATAAAATCAGCACTCAGAAAAAGCCAATGCTCACAATGAAGACCAAACTAAAATGAATTGAAACACTTTTAATACACTTCAAGTTTGTACAAACACATTTCACATAAACGTATCACTAATAGAAAAACATGACAACAAAAGAACCAAATACAACAACATTCAACAACCGAGGTGTGGATTCAGAGACTGGTGTGAGACGTTTGAGCCTCAGCGGCTGATTTATCAAACCAGCTGAGGGTTCATTTACAATTTAGAAAGATAAACAGTAACTTTGTGTTGGTTACTTCTGCTTCCTCGTAAAAAACGTGAGACCATTTTTCAATTTCTTACTTGATCAGGACTCTGCTCTACAGATTCATTGTCAAATTAACTAGAAGGAACATTCCTCTAACTTTAAAACCTTGTATAACTCCTAAATATCCCAACGGGGATCAACGGAAGCCCGTCCAAAAAAAGTGTTTCAAATTCCTAATAAAATGAAGTCTTGGCATTTTGCTATCAAACCCTTCCTTAGTGTTTCTGAATGTAGGTTGTTTTGTTGCATTGATATTGATTCACTGAACAATCAGCACCGAGTGTCTCCTGCAGATGGTCACATCAACACAAACCGTGTTTTTAATGAAAGCGAAACGAAAACGATGACAGGCAGTTTCACTCTTTGGCTTTTTCACAAAACAACACATTCACCTTCACCGAGACGCTGTAAGGCATGGAATGATCCTTTAGTGTTATATGGAAATGCGGGGTCTAAAAAAAAAAAGTTTGATTGAAAAATGACAACACTTAGAACAAATAGTGTCTGGGTGGAGAAAAAAAAAATATCTGAACTTTTTGAACTAGTTTATTTCCCTTTTTCAGACGTAATCGTAGATCATTTGAGTTTCAGGTGCCTTTGAAGGACTTTTATTAACAAATGAATCACTTTAAAGGTTTTAGACCGTTATCATAAAGGGATTTGAAGAATGGTATGTATCATATTGTAACTGGTTATACTGCGAGGAAATGGGATTCATTGTGACGAGAAGGTCGATCGTAATGCACCCAGTTGAGAAAATGCATTAATATTAGCCCATGACTAACTGACTACCTCCTCCTCTGTTGCTGGGTACCTTTTGATAAGGTAACACTTCCAAAAACAGACAATTTTGCGTCTTGACTGGAACATTTGACCTCGTTTAGCTTATTATTCGATTATTCTCCAGCTACAAACAAACCACATGTTTAGGGTTTGAGTTCCTAAACACGGATCGTTTTTTAGATTTGGTGGATTTCTTACATTCAACTGCTTGCTAACTATTAGCAACATTAAAAGCTTATACATGTCAGATCTGTTTCCGACAGTTTGTTTTTAGGTCTTTTCTGCCCCCTAGTGGTAAAAGAATAAACCCAAAAAAACACCTGCAATTGTAGAACAAGGTCTCTGTAACTTCTAAAATACTGGCCTGTCTAAATTTGACTTAGACTTGTTTTTCATCAATGTGTTACTGATGCACAGACAATTCTGCATTTTCTATATAACAATAAACATTACAAACACGACATAGAAGTCCCACAGCCTTCCCTGATTAAAACCAGACGAGGTGAGAGAGTGGTTATCTTTCAAAATGATCCCTTCCTCGCCTCAGCGTAAAGACAAACCCAACGAGAGACAGATGATACATGGAGATAAAAGTAGCTGCTCTGAGTACAGAAAATATGTGCACTCCAATATATAATCTTCCAAACCGACCAAGTAAAAGTTTCTCTGTCTCGCTATACAAAATAAAATATAACATCTAATAAAAAATACACTCTTAGCTTTAAGGATATACGAAAATAAAAAATAAAAGATACAATCAAACTGGGATACACAGCAGTAACCAGTGGAGAGGAGGAGTGTGTGTGTGTGTGTGTGTGTGTGTGTGTGTCTGTGTGTGTGTGTGTGTGTGTGTGTGTGTGAGNTAGTAGTAGTAGTAGTAGTAGTAGTACGTACGTAGTAGTGTAGTGTGTGTGTGTGTGTGTGTGTGTGTGTGTGTGTGTGTGTGTGTGTGTGTGTGTGTGTGTGTGTGTGTGTGTGTGTGTGTGTGTGTGTGTGTGTGTGTGACGTTTAGTCGTCATCACTGTCGCTGCCCGACTCGCTGAGTTGAAGGTCGTTTCCTGGGACAAACAGACAGATTATAACATTAGGACATTTTGGACCAGTGTCCTGCCATAATGAGAAATGACACTGAGGTGGTTTCATGAGCACTGATGTTTGTTAACATGCTTGGTTACTGGAAATGGTGGAAAATATGTAACAACATGTCCTTTGCCCTTCCCTGCCTCTCGCAACATGAGTGTTTCCGTTAGCTGGTTTTAAGGGAACTTTGACCTGAAAGATCTGTCATAACGCACACATCGAAGTGTATTTAAAAAAGGGAGACGATACGAGTCGGTTCCAGCTGCTTATTCGATTATGGAGAGACCCATTTCTCAAAGGTCTTCAAAGTCGTCAAGTAATGTCAGATCGGTCTATGAAGCCTGTAATCGATTTTAGAGCTGGACTGAACCACACTTGATTTTGAAGTCGGCAGCAGCACGCCTTAATTAAAATGTGATGAGTCAGAGAGGAAGTCCTTTATTTTAAAAGTTCCGGCGTTATATATTTACTTATTCATACTTTTAACGAGTCGATTGGCGGGACTTGTTTTATTTGAAATGAAATAGAAATCCATGCCCTAAAGAAGTCCCTTTTCATAGCCTTCATAACAATTGTTTTCAAGCTCAGTAATAATTCGTGTTTGACCATAATTTCTCAGAATCGGCCGGACATTGAAATCTTCCCTTTGACTGCCATGTTTTTTTAAATGTCTTCTCTTCAAGTAACTTTGAGGGACTCACGCAGTGTGTTCATGAGCTGGTTGTTGCCCGGCTGCCCCCCGTTGGCT